>NW_019416306.1:1410879-1563751 GCF_000390285.2 Anoplophora glabripennis | reverse complement strand
AGGGTGTATATTTAAAATAACAAAGTTAATGTAGACTTCCGGTATAACCGGAAGTGCCAAGTTCTAAACATTTTAGCTGTACCTTACTGCCTTTTCTAAGCTGCCAAATTTTCAGATTTATCGGACAAGTACCTTCCGAGATATGGCGATTCTTGGTGGGACACCCTGTAGAGCAAAGTAGATATGGACAAAGTGACTGCAATGCCAATTTCAGTATATACCGTACATTCCTTAAATAATACCCTCTGTTTAGGGCATTATTTAAGGAGTTTTATTTTTAAATTGCCTCTATATGTTGCATGACGTACTGGACAAACTTAACCAACAAATTCCTGAGGTCATGCTGAATAAAAATGTTGTAATATACATAGGGTATTTCTCCACCGTTACCCAAACTATGATCTTTTAAAGTTTAGAAATAATACTTACATATACACAGATTTTAAACTTATACTCTGTTTGATTGTCAGGGATAACAATAACAAAACGACAATAAAACAAAAATATACTTATTTGCATTGTTCAAATTGTCCTCCATCAGCATTAATACAATGGTTACTCCTCACTTGCTGATATTTATCAATAATTATCTGCCTAAGTTCCTTTCTACTATTAATTGGTGTCTCATACACTAAACTTTTAAGATGGCTTCAGAAAGGATTGAGATCTGGTGATATCTGTGACCAAGAATGTGGTCCTCCATGTCTAATCCATCTATTAATAAAACTTTCATTAAGATACCCTCTCGTTAGTCGACTAAAATGAGCAGGAACTTCATCATATTGTAATATCTTATTAGTATAGGAATATCTTCCAATAGATCTGGCAATTCATTAATTAAAAAGATCATCACCAGACGTTTATAGAGAATCGTCGTTGAAAAGTAGATCCTTTTTTTAAATAAGGATTCTAATCAGGCTATTTGTGAAAGTTGTGCTTGTTGTTCAATCCGTCTCGAGTAAACAGGAAAGCATCGGTAAATAAAACACGTCTTACTAATTGAGGGTATGCTTGAATCCATAGACAAAATGTATCCTTGAAAGTACGTCATTCGATTCCAGATGCATGTTCATGATAAGGAGACAATAGATTGCTATGTGATGTTCGCCATACTCTCCAATGACAAACATTCGTACGTGCTGAAATTCTCCTGTACTTAATTCCGGACTGTCTTCAATTATCTGCAAAATGTTTTCTTGCTGAATCAAATTTTGCTGATTAGAATGTTCATAGTTAATTGACCTTGTTGGAAATGATCCATGCGGTCGCAGATGTCGAAACACAGAAAAATGTTTGACGATTTGGCACTCTTCTGTTTGCAAATTCGTCATTGATACTCTCTCTCCATTAATGTAAACTATGTCGACATACATTTTAAAACAGCACAGGCATGTAGACAGAAAAGGTATTACTAGAAACACGTTCACACAGTTTACTACATAAATGTATGTCGACATACTCTTCATTTAAAAACAGCACAGGCATGTACACAGAAAAGGTACTACTAGAAACACGTTCACACAGTTCACTACATAAACTGACGTTTTTAAATTTTGACATGTTAACTATCACTTGTTTTGCAATTAACATGCTAGATTGATGAAGATGGAGAACTGAACCCATGTATATTACAACTTTTTTATTCAGAGACTTGTTCCTTAAGTTTGTCCAGTACGTTATGCAACACTCTGTAGGTATAATAAAATAAGAGCAAGGAATAATTGTATTTTTCTTGATTACCACTCAATCACGTACATTGTATTTGGAAGGCGGGAGGGGGAGATAGAGGTGAGAGGGTGAAGGGAGTTTAGGGTAATTAGTATGTGTTCCGCAGAATACTAATCTAATATTTTTTTAAGTACTACTAATTATAAGTAAAACTAATTTATGTATGAAAATGATTCTATCTGCTCTTTTATAAAATGTACATAATTATAAATACAAATACTTACTAATCTAATAAATTTGTAATATTTTTTAAAACCATTTCAAGCTTTTAATAAAAAGTGTTTGGTGCAATTTTTTGAAAGCACTGTATTTAGTCTCTGAATCAGTGTCAATGACCTCTGACATTGACCTAGTATAGGCGGACTATGTAATATCAATCTATTTGATGTGATGTGATGAATTATAAAAAAATGTTAAAAAGAAAATTCAGAAAATTACGATATGTGTTCCTAAAAGTCACTGTATAAATATACCCAATATTATCACAAAGTGAAGAAGATTTTCATAGAAAAGATGTACATATAAATAAAATTTTGAATGATGTGATTACTGTGATCATTAAGTCCTAAAACGTCCTAAAAACTTATTGGTATAGAAAATTTAATTTATTTGGGAGAATATCCTCCGAAAATTCAAAATTTCTTCGACAGCAGTTTTTTGGATTTTTGTGTTTATTTGTAATCGTATTTATAATAAAAAAATCAACTAAATATTTCCTTTGAAACGAGTAGTTTTAGAATTACTATTTATTCAACTGTGTGGTAATTTATTTCCATATAAGATGAAATAATTTTTTTTTTCTTGTGTCTGTCACTGATTAACATATCTGTACTGTATAAATTCATCACTTAGGTAAATCATTAGCTTAAGTTCCATGAACGAATCGAATATCTTCAGAAATATCTGGGTAAATATTATATTATCCAAAACATTTCATATTCTTTATTTTGGAAACTAACGACATAGGTTTGTCCTTAAAATTCTACTTATGACATTATATTTTTAACTACGTTCCCTTATATGAGTACTTTCGAGGTTTTTATAAATGAGGGTTGACACAAAGCATAATTTATGATTTTTTGGAAAGTGTAAGTTAAGTCTGCAGAAACTACATAACAACAATATCGTGAAGAGTGAACGAGACAAAAATATTATAAACTTAAAGAGTTACTAACCCTATATTTCATTTAAAAGAATTTGGATCTACAATTTCTCATAATAACAGTGCAATGGAAATGATACTTTATATATGGAGTATTATTTAAAGTACATAAAGAATGAAATTGGTAATTAGGGCACTTTGTTCATACTTACCCTTTTATATATTTCAAATTTCTACATAGTAAAAAAAAAGATGTTATAAAAACATAATGTGAGTGGATGTCAAATTTTTCATTTAGGTGAATAAAATATATAACATCCAAGAAATCGTATCTAAATATCTTCTTTAAGAAAAAAACAAGCACAAATAATATCTGGGTTGTACGTTTCATTTAAATAGTGTCATTTCTCGGTCTCTATAGTACGTGATCAACAACGCTGCTGAACGGTATGATTTTGCACATGTATGTACATACACTGAAAGAAATGGAAGTGTTTCTCTAGAACAATGTGTATAGTGCATATTAAAAGTTTTATAACCAATATACAACTTTTATTAAAAAAAAATCACTTATCTCCATATTCATTATTCAATGAATTTAACTAGAAGGTGCTTAATACACCTTATGCATCTATGAAATAAAGGTTATAATGAATTACTTATACATTATTATGTGTTATAGGCTTTATTTTCCAATTGTATAGCAGGGAAGATTTGTTGTAAGAGACCAGTGTCCAAATTTGTATATGATAATTGTATTAACAGAATTATTCGTTTTCATAATGATTATGCTTCCGTTTTTAATGTGTAAAACGCGTCTTATAATGGTTAAGTGATCGTCACCTCTCGGTGCATAATAATCGGTTATGATCGTAAAATTTCCGACAGTCCGCTGTGCATCGACTATTACACTTCTAGTTTGATGAAAATAAACAGTATAAGCACATGTTTTGTGGGATACATGATCATATCGCCTTGTGTGAAGTGGAAAATTATGTAAGTGCCTAACTGTTTTATAGTTTATAATTTTCTTTTTCAAATGTAAATCTTGTCTAAATTTTAAAAATTATTATCTTGTGTCCCCTATTAGAAACCGCTGATGTTAAGCTTTACATAAGATGGATGAACTGAAGTCTAGCCATGGGTAAAGTCAATCAACTAGAGGAAATAGAATTAGAAGAAAAGAAGTCAACTTTTCACGGGATGCTTAATTCTTAAGGTGGAAGAATTATAGTGCAAGTTCTCATGTACTCGTAATACAAGAAAATACTGGTGCATCGTTACTAATTGTGAGAAAATAAACTGGACAGTTTTGGGAACGATTTGTCATCATTTTTAATACTTAATTGTTTGCAATATGTTTATATTAGAACCTCAGCTTGTAAGTACATTTATACAATAAAATTTCTGAAAACTTAATGTCATATGTTTTTAACTTATACAGAGTATACAACAGTTTAATACATTTATTATTATAAAACTTATAATTACTATTAGATCTTCTAATAACGATATGGAACACTTTAATAACAGTTATTGTTATCATTTCGCAAAGGGTATAAAAAACGTTGTATACTAGTTATAGTATATAATTTAATAACGAATACGGTTTTTAGTCACTATACAAGTGTGTTAACAATACGCCTTATATCCAATATTCACCTGTTTGTCTGTCTCACATAGTATACAATGTTCTTATAATGATATATAGAATTCTAATAAAGAATAAAACGCATTTATTTCAGTGTATATATTGCGTACTACGACTTTTTAAAGTTTTCAGTAATGCTGTAGATTAAGTCTTATGGTAGACTGTGGCCAATATTAGGTTGAACAAGTCCCTTGTCACTATAATGTTCTAAGATTTCGATGAAGATGTTTAAAAATTCAGTTGTGTATCTCATCACCATCACCAAAAAATACAAACACTTTCATGAAATCACCAAGTATCAATGGGAAGGTTAGAAAGTTTAGAAGCTTACTAGTGTTTACTAATTTTGTGTTCTCCTCACTTTGTTATTCATAATTTTTATTACTAAAAAAAACTAAAGTTCTGCACCCAATCCAAATCATAAGAAAATTATCAACTTGAAACTAAACGCGGAAGTATTGTCTCAGAGGAAATAAAAAATCGAACTTGTAAATTCGCCAATACATTATTTTCGAAACTGGGAGAGCTCATGGTAAAAGAGGAGTGTAACACTATTTAATATTTGTTTATACTGAATTTACTTTATCTTCATGTTCAACATAGGTAGCTGTCTAAAACGTATTATTAATTCTGTTCTGAATCCTTCAATGAAAAATTGATTAACAATAATATTTATAAATATGTTATACTAGAAATATTAGACAAACATTTAAACGTGTATTTTCTTTATATTTAACACTCTATTTGTACAATAATTGTACACAGATATGTTTAAAGCATTAAAATTAAGAATCTTCGGAACTGTCCCTTTGTATTAATTTCATAAAAGTTAAAGTTACTTAACCTTTAACCCAGGGGTCGGCAAGTAATTTTAGGTGCAGTCCGGATAATTTAGAAAATTTTTAACGAGGTCCAGAAAAAAAATTCATATTTCTTATTTTTTTATTTTAATTTGGACTCAAATTTAATCTGCTTACTAATTACTCAAAACACTCTCACAATTGTAAAATACTAGAAAAAATGATAAGATTGGCACTTAAACGTAAAAAACATTTTTCAAATAATTTATTTGAGTAATTTATACTTTCAAAAAATTTTTGGCTGTCCAGTATTTTACCTTCCGCGGTCCGGACCTGGACCGCGGTCCGCCAGTTGCCGACTTTAACCAATCAAGTAAAATATTTTTCACACTCTACATTGAACCACTTTCAATCTTATTCTGGGCGACGTTTTAATACTACATTTTTTACTAGCTATAATATTGTAAGAGCTTTGTGACAAGTAATTAGACATGAATTTTTGTTGATTTTAACCCAAGATATTGGTAAGATAATGTTAGTAATTGCTAGATATATATTTCGGACGTGACAGACTTACGTTTTCCACCACATGTGAGAAAAATCCATCAAGTCATTTCTGTACGCTGGAGTAAGCCAGTCATTACGTGATTAACAGTATCTACGTGTGCCCAAACGAAGGTATTGATTTAAATGTATTTTAAGTTCACTGTACAGAACAAATAAATCACTGCGAACGTGTAGATCATTTACACGGTCATTAAAAACTTCAAATTAACTCACGGTCACAAATTAGAAGATTATTTACTGCCTGATTCCCACGCAATTACCAACATAAAACTGGATGAAATAAACTTGGAAATCCGTTCCACCCCACTCGGTTAAGTAATAAAAATATAACGGTGTTAAAGGAATAAATAAACTATAAAAATGAATGTGAAATACGTGTAACACATATTAACTATGTGGTTTAGGATGCACAAGCTGTAAAGTAACTACTAGAGTGTGTCGGCATTTGTAAAATAGTCATTTGTGTTTTATTTCAATATGTGGGTAAGTGTGATTCTCTTCACTTTTGCTGTTCGTTCTATATTATGAGGCGTCCTGGGACTTTAATAAAAAACCGTAAAAGTTGCAGAAACTTTTTTGCAGAATGCTTGTCTATTAGTTTATTGTGCACACAAATTTTTATTTAATAAAAATTAGATATAGACAAAATGGGGGGTATCTCTAGAACCTGATGCCAAACTGAACACGAGACGTTATTTAAAGCAAAAAGTTTTCTAACATGGGTGCAAAAATATGTAAGTATGTGCTAAAGAACTTGTAGGTTGGTAAATGTGCATTGCCAAAAACATTTTTAAAATAATTAAAAAATGGTTAATGTGGTCTAAATAAAACTTGTCATAAGTTTTTGAATTATCGACTGTAATAATCCCATAGAAAAACAGTTTTTTCTTAAGCACAGTGGCGGAAATTGAGGAGGTGATTGAAGACATTATCGCCTAAAAAAAACTGTCACATATACCTATATAATGTCACTAGTGCTTAGTTTATTTTTCGAGGTCACGAATAATTTGACTACTATCTGCGGTAACGTTTTAATATATGTGGTTTTTACAAAATAAAGGCGTGATTGCATAAATCTATGTAACAGTTTCTGAAAATCATGAAATTGTACTTACATATTACACCAATTTAAAATAAAGAAAAATAGTAAGTAAATTGGTGATAGTCTTTTAATATAACATTTATGCATCACTGGAAAAAAATAAGGGAATAAAAATATTTCATAAATCTTATAGTGATTTCTGAATGGCTGTATTTTAGTGAAAAATGGTCGTATAGAGAGCATTTTGAAGCTTTATGTCTCTAGTTTCANTTTTTTCATGATTCAGCATTGAAAAATACATACAGTTCTAAATTTTCACCCTTATACGATCAACCCCTGATTTTTAATCGCGATTTTTATATTATTTTGTTCCATCCACAGTTCCACAAGATGGCAACACAACGTTTGCCGGGTCAGCTAGTGAACGTCTAAAATACTCAGTTCGATGACGCATTATTACATCATGTCGCCAAACCAACTTCTCATAAAGATAGTCAGGAGTTGTATTACGCAGTATATTATTTACAAAAACACAAAAATGAACATAGCGTCTTTCACTGAGTCTTAATTTACAATTTTACAAAATAAAGGTGTGAAGTTTTGCATAAAACTATGTAACAGTTTCTGAAAATCATGAAATTGTACTTACATATTACACCAATTTAAAATAATGAAAAATAGTAAGTAAATTGGTGATAGTCTTTTAATATAACATTTATGCATCACTGGAAAAAATTAAGGGAACAAAAATATTTCATAACTCTTATAGTGATTTCTGATGGCTGTATTTTAGTGAAAAATGGTCGTATCGAGAGCATTTTGAAGCTTTATGTCTAGTTTCAAGATTTTTTTGAAAGAAAAAAATAAATTTTTTTGAGTTACAGTTATTGAGCAGTAAATAAAAAGGTAAAAGTACCTCGAGAAAAAAAAAATCAGTTTTTTTATTTTTTAGTACTGTTCACGGACAAATTTTTTCGAACTCAACCAAGTTAGAGGTCAGTTAGATTGTTTATTCAGCTTCAATTTGCTTTTTGAAACGTCTCCGTACAGAGATTGGTTACAGAGATATCAATGATTGAATGAAAAATGCCACTTTTGTCTTTAATCATCGATATTTCAGCAATAAATTAATGCTCAATAAATCAAAGAGCGGTTTTGAAAACTTCAATAGAATCTCTACATGGTTTTTGAAGAATAAAATTTTTTTCGTCCGTTACATTAATTTGTGAAAAGCGCAAATAAATTACATTTTACCGTTTTTTAGAAAATCTATAGCTAATTTAGAAATATCGACGAAAATGCTAATGTTGGGAAAAATTTTTACAGCTCAATGTACCGACAATAATAACTCAGTAAATTGACAAGTTGATTCAATCAACCGTTTTTTGTTCCAAATGGTTAACATTTCGGAAATAATAAAATCAAAATTTTACATTTTTGTTTAAAATTCTAACCGAAAAAAAATTAAAGTATATACAAAAACTTTTTATTAATCGTCTAAAGATAAGTAAAGTACGTATTGTAAAAAACTTATGAACAATTTTTTTTACCAAAAAATAAAAAATGTAAGCAGAAAACATTGAAAATCAATTTTATAAATGTGTCTAAATCAAGGACGAACGAATGTCAACTTTACATTTAATGCAATTATATATAGATTAACATTCTAAAAGAAAAAAAATTTTTGTTTTATATATTTGTTGAAATTTTTTGAATAACAATTCAAATATTATATAACAATATAATATTTAATGTAAAATTGTGGGAAAAGCCGAGAAAAATTCTTCTTTTTCATTTTGATAATGTTTAAGCGAAATGAACGTGTTCACTTAATTATTTCCAAAACTTTGATCATCTGAAACTAAAAACGATTCAATGGATCAACTTGTCAGTTCATTGTAGGTACACCATAACAATTTTTTTTAAACAATCGTCTCTTCATCAATATTTGTAAATTTGCGATAGATTTTCTAGAAAACCCTAAAAAGTAATTTATTGCAGTTTTTTCAAATTACAGATGAAATTTTTTTCTACAAAAGCCATGGAAGGTCCTTCATTCAAGTTGTCAAAACCGTCGCGTCGTTAAATTTACTGTGCGGTCATTAGTTATAGAGATATTGATGACCAAAGACAAAAGGATCCTTTTTTATCCAAAGCCGGATATCTCAACAAAAAATTGACATGCAGAGACAAAAAAGAGGCAAACTGAAGCTGAATAATCAAGCTATCCAACCCATGTATCAATCTAAGTGAAAAACATTTCCCTGAGCCCATAAAAGTAAATAAAAAAATTTGGAAAATATTTTTCTCAGGCTGTTTCCGATGACTGCGCAATAGTCTTGAAACTGCTTATTTCTCGATTTTTCATTGAAATACAACTTATCAAAAATCACTAAAAAGTCTCTGATGTATTATTGAATTTTTCAGTGGCGTAGTATATTGAATATTGAACGATAATGAAGAAAATTAAACTTCAGAAGGGCACAGAGACTTAATATTTCATTGACACATTCGTGCCTTCTAGCAACATGCAATAACAGCTTTTTGTAAAGCTTGTAATACTGTATCTTAATTGTAAGTCCAATTTGATGAAAGCAAAAAATAAAATAACATAATCCACCCTTGGAACTACAGTCCTGTATATTAAACGTTCATGACATATACAGGGTGATTCACAACTTATCCAAAAAAATTTGGGAATAGATGCGGCATGAGAAATATTGTAAAAAAAAATTTTGTAAAATCCTTATAGTTTCTGAGAAAAAAATTATTGAAGTTATAGTACATTAAACCACTAGATAGCTGGACAACTGTAGACTCTAGCATCATTCGCCACGAGGCCTCATCGACTCCGAATACTGAATTCGGATTTTGCAATCGTCGTTGCGATATTTACCTGTTATCTGTGGTTTTTATAATACGTTTTTAGTAGTTGGTGTCAAAAATGGGTAGTTAGTGTCAAATATGGTTTGCGCGTACTCGGAGTTGATGGATATCGTTTTAATTTATGGTGAAGCGTTTGTGTTATGGTGAAACAAGACATCATTTGTGTTAGTTCGTAGAAAGTGAGTAAGACAGACCCAAATGTGTTTACACGTGAGTGAATAAAATTTTGAACAATTGCTGTTGCAGCATCGGGTACGTCAAATGATTTTATTATTTAAAAACACAAATTAATTTTATTAATAATTAATAAAGGCAAAAGCATTTGAATTTGCCGATATAAAATAGGTACGATAAAATTCTATTTACATATTTCTTTCCTTGCGAAAGTTTTTGTCCGTTTTTATCACGCCGCCATACCGGTCGCATTGTGCTTGGTTAGGTTTTACAGTGGACCAGTTTTCAGTGCCGTGCAGAAGTGTATTTTTAAATCAATTTCGAACTGACCTTTTTGATTTTTTCTTTACAAAATTGTATTTGTAAGAGTCCCCTGTACATCCAGAATTTATTTTTAGATAAGTTCTGAATCACCCTGTATTTACGTTTAAAAAGAAATCGACATCGAAAGCTGCATATGTATAAGCTTGTACCTTCGACTATGCTAAATCTCCCTATAAATTACTAGAAAACATTTCTTCAAATTATATGTCTCAAATTGTTCTTAGATGAGACCATATCAAGCCTTGTCTTCCACAGTCGTTCTGATTCCTTCTTTTTATGTAAATTGTTTTTGTATACGTAGATGGCATTAGGTTGAACTATTACTTATATCTTTTTCTTTCCAAATCATTGAATTTTTCCTGATTTTTGTTTTTGATGTTATTCAATTTTCTTCTCATTGTGTTCTACATTATCTAAAAAGCCTGGTAACACTTTTCTTGATTCTTCTATCTTATCATCAATTGTTCTTGATTCGTATTATTTCAGTGTTCGTTTTAAAACTTACACCAGTTGGTCCTTTAGATTTTGCATCCTTTTATATATTCTCTTGCAACTTTTTGTAAGTTGTTCTAATTTTTCTTCCATTTTCTTCCGTTGTAATTGTTCTTGTGTCATTATCATTCTTTAGCATGGGAGAACCATAACTTTGTCTGTCTTTACATTCCTGATATATGTTTAACGTTTTTTGTACGCTTGACTATCTTGTGATTAAACTTAACTTCAAATCCATGAGTTGTGGTCCTTTTTTCACAATATATTTTTATTCCTCTTTGTTTTTAAGAATTTTCTAATACGTAAATTTTACGTTGTGATTTTTGTTTTAATTTTTAGTTTAAGTGCTTATTTTGGTTTTAGTTTTGCGTTTGTATGGACCTGGCTGCATATTGTAAAGCGAAAATTTAAAGTCACTTTATTGCTTTCTTTATTTCTCTTAATTTAGTGTAAAAATTGTATGCACACTGCGTATTTAAAAAATTAGATCACATTTTCAAGGGTACACTTATCTAATTAGTTGTAACATGTAACAAGGATGAACCTACTCTTTCACCAACTTTCTCGGTTTCATTATTTTGTGTTTGAAAGTCCTGCTGTTGCTTTAGAAACTTGTTTAAATCGCTTTTCCTAGATGACGGCAATTACTTACATTCACCTACGTTGATGAGACCAAGTTGGAGTATTTATTATCATAAGAGTGGAATAGTAAATTCCTGGAAGGAGTTGGCATATTTCGCAGGCACCGTAATGCGACTAGGAAGCTACATTTGATGGAATGTGCTCAGCGGCATTCCTGGTTCCTGCCGTCGTGATGTGGCCTCCAACTCAAACTAGACAACATTATTATGTTTATATGTGCTCGCTCTGGATTCACAAATAAAGTTTCTTAGGTATTAACCTAACCATACTACACTACATACCGCACTCAGCTAACAGCCTTTGTAATTCTAAGAAAAAATAATAACCACATATCTTCAACTACAGTAAAAGTCACTTCTCAGTTAAAAGGTAACTTGTATTTTTCTTGATTTTTATCAGTTACAGGATCGCATTCACAGTTTTTTAATTGTTTCGTTTCCTGGGAATTTTTGGTTGTGGGAAATATAATAATTACTAACACCTAATTGCAATATCCACATTTTTTTTTAATTACTACAGGGTATTTGGAAATTACGAACAAAAAATTTAGGGGGTGAATGTACTCATAAAAATAATACTGTCTTATGGCACTTTTTCAAATACTCAATATTACCGGAGTTGCATAACATTAACAAAGTTAATTTTTTTATTTCATTTCTAATGACTAACGATTTTTTTTCAGATTTGATACGCTTATTACTGGTAACAAACTACCATTATGAAAATAGATACATCGACATTTAAAGTGGTTTAATGGTTTAAATGGCCTTTTAAGAAAGAAAAAAAAATAAAAATTTGTTAATAAAGGCGCTCTTGTTCCAAGTTGATCACATTAACCGATTTCAAGAAAAAACACATTTACTGTTTAGGGACAATATTTTGTGATCATATTTTTCGCTAAAATTCTAGTAAATTATTTATTAAAGATAATTTGGCAGAATACCTACAATCGTATGATCTGTTTTTTTGTATTCACATAGTGTCTCATTTATAATAATAATATAAAATGTTTACAAGACACGTGACCGCCGAGTTTAAGCAACCCACATTACAGGGATGGTACTGGTAACGAAAATTCCCTAAATCTTGGCGTCATCAATATTAATGATTCGCTTAAAATGAATGACAAACCGTTAAGTCTACGCTCAAGATAATGCAATCGCTGATTGGCTGAATAGAATCTTGTGAAAAATTACTCCAATAACGGCCGGTTAAACAGAATACTGTGTTCTAATGTAATCTTGATCTTATTGTTTTAATTTTACCGAAATTTAATTGCCATGAATTGCCGTGAAGGAAATAAAATTAATGTTCCAAACAAAATTGCTGGGCAATTGGCTTGTAATCAGTTATGAAAGTTCAGTATAGAACAAGAGAATCTCTTCGTAAGATTTTTTATCAATTGGTATACACGTTATTATTTTATCTTAATCCCAAATATCTACATTTTTAACACTAGTAATAAACGCACTACTATAGGTACCCATTTAACACTTGTATCTCTAATATTATTATTCTAACCGAAGACATAAAACCGTATTCATAATTACAAATATCTACATATATATTAATTTCAATAAATTCGTCCACGCACATGTACATTTTGAGAAACGCTAAGACAAAAAATTCTTATTTTTTGTTGTGCTATCACCCCCTGTATTGACGGGAGGTCATTCTGAAACAGTCTACATAAAAAACTTCTGCTATACAGGGTGTCCCGAAATTGATCCAACAAAATTTGGTCACAAATTCTTAAGATAAATGTAGGAGACCCGTAATTTTTATTTTTGCCAAGTGGCCCTCTCTTTCGGAGTTACAGCCCCCTGAAGTCCGCCCCTAAGAATAATCTTTTTTTTATATCTCAGAACCCTGTTGTACGAGAATCACTAAATTTGGTACACAGGGGTTTTATGACATGTGGAATCTGATGGTGTTGCGTTTTTTGGCGGGGAACCCCCTTAAGACAATTTTTCATGGGCCCCCTTGTATTTGGAGCCAAAAAAATTTGGTCGCATATTTAAATTTCTTAAAAATTATCAGAAAGTCATTAAATTTAGAAACTTCTTGTTTCTTTATAATTTTTTCGTAAAACGCAATGTTTTCGAGAAAAATGTCAAAATGTGATCGAATGCATATCGTGATTCGCCATTTTCCTCAAAAACATTGCGTTTTACGAAACAAATATCAAGGGACAAAAAAGTTTCTAAATTTAATGGCTTTCTAGCTAACTAATAATTTAAAAAAAAATCAAATTTGAGACCAAATTTTTCTGGTTCCAAAGACAAGGGGACTCACGGAAAAGCGTCTTAAGGGGGTTTCTCGCCAAAAAGCGTAGATTCCACATGTCATAAAACCCATGTGTACCAAATTTAATGATTTTCGTACAACATTGTTTTGAGATATAAAAAAGACTTCTTAGGGGCAGATTTCAGGGGGCTGTAACTCCGAAAGAAGGGGCCACTTGGCAAAAAGAAAAAATACGGGTCTCCTAAATTTGTCTTAAGAATATATGGCCAAATTTTGTTGAATGAATTTCCGAACACCCTGTATTTTCATTTTTTTTAGTAATTGCAAGTTTTATTTATTTAATTTATTCTGAACTAATGTTCTAAATGAGGGAAATTTACTCTTTTGACAAATGCTTCGCCTATTAAATGAACTTCACTCCAGAAAAGTATATACTAATTTATGTTCAACACAGTCAATCTGAAACCTTTTCTAAACTCTAAACTTTGTATGGTGTTGTCACTTTTACGTGTTTTCTTACTTTTATAAGTAACTTTACTATTTGGTACTAATAGTATAATTATTGTGCTACGATATATTTTGTGTGGACAAGTTCATATCTACATTAGTAAACTGAGTCCGATACGATCGACGAGTTTGGGTCAATTTGTAATTTTTGCGGACGCTGATTTTCTTTTAAGTGACTTTAAGTGTATGTGCATAAACATTTTTACTTACCTAATTATGGTGTATTCAAGTAAAATATAGAGATTCACATTAATGGTGAAATTTTATATACAGGGTGAGTTGGGAGAATCGCACTCCACGAATAGATTCTACACGTCATAATAATAAGAACAAACTTAAATGTTGTGATGCGATTTTCATTTGTTTTCAAGCTATGACATATATTTCAATAAAAAATTAATTTATTAATATTCTAGTGCTGTCAGGTCTGGAGATCGTGGAGGCCAATTAATAGGACCACCAAATACAGCTTGACTGGACGAGCAAAATGTGCAGGACCTACATCATGCTGCAGCATAAGATGACACTGATAAATATTTATTTTTGAACTTGGAACACGACTTCAAATTTTTAAAATTTGTAATTACGCTAAAACTTGGAAGCAAATGAAAATCACATACCTAACAGCATTTGAGTTTTTTCTTATTATTCTGACGTGTAGAATCCATTTCTGGAGTTTGTTGTGATTCTCCTGACCGACACTGTAGATATGTTGAAATTGCATTTTCTTAATTTTTAGCGAATTGATCATAAACGTAAGAAATTTAAAGGGAATATACAGGGTGTCCGCAAATTTCGCCGACAACGTTTGACTGCATTTTCACGACGATAAATAAATAAGATCTACGAAAAAAAAGTTAAATATAAACTTTTTGGTTTTTCAAAGTTGTCAAAAATAAAACTAATTTAATTAATAACTTCATAACTCTTTTACCGATCACGTTAAATTTAGCTCATTTATTTGGACTATCGTGGCGTATTATTTCTTAAAGCTTTATTCAAATCGATATACTGGGTTATAGTTTTCTCCGGTTACCTCTCCTTTTTAGTGGTCAAAACTTTTACAGTGGTCGTATTTTTTTAAAACGGGCAGCAACATTGAAAAGGTCGTTTTATTTAAAAAAATTAGTGCCCCTTGAGAAAATTGCCTACAGAAAGCCATTCTTGAGAAAACTGGCATTATTTGCAGGTCTGTATGTTTCGGTTTGCGTAGCAGTATCACGGATTTAAAACTTTGAGTTCAGTAGGCGATGAAAACAAGATGTTGATTGCTGTTGCTATCAGGTAATGAATTGTCGTGTTTCTTTAGGATTCTCATCACTTCACACATGCAAATTATGAAGTGTCCGTAGTGTAATAAGACATTTAAACGTGTATAAAACTAATGTTTACAAAACTTTAAAACAACAACTTCTTCGGTCATTTCATTTAACTCCTGCTGAAGAACTTGAAATTTTAGATACCAACGCACGTTTACAATTTTGCCGCTGATTGGTGAAAGGCTTCGTAGAAGATAATAATTTGCTTCAACAATTGTTTTGTGCCGACGAATCTGGTTTTACTAAGAATGGAGTTATAAATTTTCATAATTATGTAGATAAATGAATAAAAGATGCTTGTTTAACTATTTTCTTCCCATTTAATACAACAGTTATAGTTGAGTAACAGCGGTAACACTGCATAATTGCGCGTTCTGCTACAGTGGTTCTCAATAAGCTATCCATTAAACAATCATACAGTTTTACTTTAAATTTTACTTTTTTATTCTTACTCTATTCTCAATAATACTAATGGTATTACATGTTCTACATAGTATTATTTACCGCTTTACTGCTTTACTGCTTAAAATATGTTCACATTTAAGGTAAACTTAAAAAAGAGAGCAGCTCTCTGGAAAGAACAAAACGAATATTATTTTTGATAAAATGATTGACGACCCTAGTAAAAGTTGGATAATTGAAATACTCTCGTAGAAGCGGCATGATTTCTACTTAAAAAGTTAAATATCTTATTCCATTATTGCAAAAAATCATCTGGCTAATACAGATGTTCAGTGTAGTTCCAACTAAATTTTTATATTTTATATTTATTTAAAAAAATTTCAAATTCTAATTATCTATCTTATCACGTGTTCTTGAAATATTTTTTTTGCACTGAGTAGGGTTTGTATCTGCGAAATACAGTTTTTACATTTATGTCTATTAAATCGAATGATAACTAAAACATTGTATATGTACAATGGTAAAACTTGGAATACCTGATACGCAAGGAAATTAATGAAGCATTACAATGATACGAACTATTTCTGTGAGTGTATAAATGGAGTTCTTCATTGCCGCTGAATTAAATAGGTGTCCTTTATTTTCTGTACGTTTTTATGTTTCCCAGTTAATGCAAAATTTATGAAATACTCCATAATAATAGAAGCACCAAAAACTCCATATCTCTCATGCATGCTTCCGCTTATGAATGTGGCGTATATATTTCTATACATACAAAACTACTTGAGGTAAAAGCAATAATAAAACGTGAACAAGGAACAGTATAAAACACAATCAAATTGCAAGCCGGCCTGTGGCCTTCATAATCCACGTGGATTAGTAAGCGAAATAAGCGTACACGAGTTGGTTGGAGGTGGAGGCGGGTTGAACGGGATGTAGCAGGATGGGGTGGGTGGTAGCATCCCTCGGTATGGGGTAGATTTGCGGTGTGAGGCAATCAGCCGCCTGACAGCGATGAGGGATGGAGCCACCAGGTGTTGCATGCATGCTCATGCGTTTCCCGAAACAAGAACAATATTTTTGCTCGTTTGTTGTCACAGTTCATTCGGGTAAAAATATTACATTATTTTTCAGTTATGGTGTTACAAGGTGAACAACAATTAGTAGCTTTTTCGCACATTATATTAAATTGCTTCTATTACATTCCGACATAATATACTACACCATATCGCTTTANATTATTTTTCAGTTATGGTGTTACAAGGTGAACAATTAATAGTTTTTTCGCACATTATATTAAATTGCTTCTATTACATTCCGACATAATATACTACACCATATCGCTTTACACGGGGCGAAATACAACAATATATTTATGCATTTTGCCTTCTTCTTAACCAACCCCAAAATAAGTTGACAAAAAAAGAAATATAAACCAAAGGTGGTAAATGCTGTTTACACAGGGCGAGTCATTAATAATAGTACACAGCTTAATGGCAGATTGCTAACGTCAAAATATAGTTATTGACTTAATCAATTATTGTTGTTCCGTTTCGTTCTACAGGGTGTTAAAGCTAAAAAATATTTTCGGTTTCTTGCTGTATATTAAGTACGTATTGACCGATTGTTCTGAAAATTTGTAGTTTTACGTTTTTTGAGGTAGTAAATACGAACATGCAAACAGTGTTGAGGTCACGTCTAGAGGACGCTAGTTATACTGTCCTATCACTGTAAAAATATGTTTAACATTTTGTATTTTACAATTTTAAATTTTTTTACTAAAAATTATTGAACTAAATTCAATTCTAAATAAAAAGATATACTTGTTACAAATCGATAAACTCAACCGTTTTCGAGATACAGACGTTTTATGTTTTTGAGATTCGGCGGGAATTAAATTAAAAAATTATTTTTCCCAAAGTAGTATGCATTGACATAATAAATTGACAGTGCATTATACCCCAGAAGTAACAGAATATCTTAATAGAAATCTCCGGGTTTTTCTTTTGGGGTTATCTTAAATTTCTAGTTTAAAAAGACAATATTAATACTCAAGAACAACTGTGGACAAATATTCAAGAATCAGATCATAATTGTCAAACATAGAACTTTGTTTAACATCAGACAAAATTTAAATAAGTGCATTGAAGTCGCTGGTGGTTGCTTTGAGAATCTTTTATGAATAATTTGTTAAGATATGCATAAAAATATTTTCAGTTGCTGTAATGTTTGTCTTAATTCTTAATTCCGGCTTAGTATCTTATGACCTTCTAATTTTCTAATTTGATTCCCACCGAATCTCAAAACCTTAAAACGTCTGTATCTCGAAAACAGTTAAGTTTATCGATTTGTAACAAGTATACCTTTTTTATTTAGAATTGAACATAGTTCAATAATTTTTAGTTAAAAAATTCAAAATTGTAAAATACAAAAAGTTAGACATATTTTTGCATTGATAGGACAGTTTGCATATTCGTATTTGCCACCTCAAAAAATGCACATTTTAACAACTTTAACACTCTGTAGGACGGAAAGGAGCAACAATTGACTTAGGCATTGTTTAGCTCAATCGTTATATTTTGATGTTAACAATCTGCCATTATGCTGTGTACCATTATTAATGACTCACCCTGTATATTAATCGATGACGATGCATATTTCTACATTTATCGCAAAAATTCTAAATTGATGTGTCGTGATAAAAAAGTAATTCAGATCAAGTTATCATTACTCTTAGTGAATAGATAAAGTACACTTTGCAATGGTCTGCGCACTGATCATATTTATTATTCCAAAACCTAGTCCTAGCTAAGCATAGATAGATGCGTACTAAACAGATGTCATGAACCAAATCGCACTGCCACTGTGCTTCTCCTACCAATCAACTGACAGCGTCAGTCTCAAAAGTAACTTAGCATGACGTTTCTATATTTAAAAACTAGCCATTTGTGGATTTGGAGAACATTTGTTCAGAAGGTCAAAAGCTGTTGCAATGAAAACAAAAAATTCTCATACGAATAATTCTGAATTGATCCTGAAATTACCTTTGACCTTGACCAAGAGTCAGAGTCAAGGTTATGTCCGGTGCCTCATCCCAAAAACAACTTTCACATAGGACTCCTTTAACAAAGATGCGTTTTATTCCCATCAACTGACATGATGTAAAGTCTCACGGAGATGAACGTGACTGGGATCACCAGCAGAGGGTAACGACCGGGTCTCGACAGAACTGGGAGGTTGCCAAGACGGTGGTGAATCAGTCACGAATAAGATGGGCAATAAGTTCCTTTGACCCATTTAAATCACCAGGAGCCGATGGAATTCTACCCGTACTGTTACAGCTGTCCAGCTNCATTATATTAAATTGCTTCTATTACATACCGACATAATATACTACACCATATCGCTTTAAACAGGCGAAATACAACAATATATTTATGCATTTTGCCTTCTTCTTAAACCAACCCCAAAATAAATTGACAAAAAAAAGAAATAAAAACCAACTGCTGTTTATACAGGGTGAGTCATTAATAATAATAGTAGATAAAAAGCTTAATGGCAGATTGTTAACGTCAAAATATAAGTAGTGATTGAGCCAAACTTGCCTTAATCAATTATTGTTGTTCCGTTTCCTTCTACAGGGTGTTCAAGCTAAAAAAATATTTTCGGTTTCTTGCTATATTTTAAGTAGGTATGTATTGATCGATTGTTCTGAAAATTTGTAGTTTTACGTTTTTTGAGGTAGCAAATACAAATATGCAAACAGTGTTGGGGTCACGTCTAGAGGGCGCTAGTTATACTGTCCTATCACTGTAAAAATATGTTTAACATTTTGTATTTTACAATTTTTAATTTTTTAACTAGAAATTATTGAACTAAATTCAATTCTAAATAAAAAAGATATACTTGTTACAAATCGATACACTCTACCGTTTTCGAGATACAGACGTTTTATGTTTTTGAGATTCGGCGGGAATTAAATTAAAAAATTATTTTTCCCAAAGTAGTAGGCATTGACGTAATAAATTGACAGTACCTACATCATACCCCAGAAGTAAGAGAATATCTTAATAGAAATCTCTGGGTTTTTCTTTTGGGATTATCTTAAATTTCTAGTTTAAAAAGACAATATTAATACTCAAGAACAACTGTGGACCTTCTAATTTTCTAATTTAATTCCCGCCGAATCTCAAAACCTTAAAACGTCTATATCTCGAAAACAGTTAAGTTTATCGATTTGTAACAAGTATACCTTTTTTATTTAGAATTGAACATAGTCCAATAATTTCAAAATTCAAAATTATAAAATACAAAGAGTTAGACATATTTTTACATTGATAGGACAGTATAACTAGCGCCCGCTAGACGTGACTCCAATACTGTTTGCATATTCGTATTTGCCACCTCAAAAAATGCAAAACTACTTCAAAAGTATCGGTCCATATAGGTACATACTTAAAATATAGCAAAAAATCGAAAATATTTGTTCAACTTTAACACTCTGTAGAACGAACAGGAGCAACAATTGACTTAGGCGTGTTTGGCTCAATCGCTATATTTTGATGTTAACAATCTGCCACTAAGCTGTGTACCATTATTAATGACTCACCCTGTATATATTAATGGATGACGATGCATATTTCTACATTTATCACAACGATTCTAAACTGATGTATCGTGATAATAAACTAATTCAGATCAAGTTACCATTATTGTTAGTGAATAGATAAAGCGCACTTCGCAGTGGTCTGCGCACTGATCATATTTAATATTATTCCAAAACCTAGTCCCGGCTAAGCATAGGTAGATAGACTGGACTTACAACTAAGATGCGCACTAAACAGATGTCATGAACCAAATCGTACTGCGCTTCTCCTACCAATCAACTGACAGCGTCAGTCTCAAAAGTAACTTAGCATAACGTTTCTATATTTAAAAACTAGCCATTTGTGGATTTCATGACCTGGAGAACTTTTGTTCAGAAGGCCAAAAGCTGCAGCAATGAAAACGAAACCTAATTTCTTTAACAGAGATGCGTTTTCTTCAAATTAACTGACATGACGTAAAGTCTCACGGAGATGAACATGACTGGGATCACCAGCAGAGGGTAACGACCAGGTCTCGACAGAACTGGGAGGTTGCCAAGACGGTGGTGAGTCAGTCACGAATAAGATGGGCAATAAGTTCCTTTGACCCATTTAAATCACCAGGAGCCGATGGAATTCTACCCGTACTGTTACAGCTGTCCAGCTCCGGTCTTAAATCACATCTTCAGAGCCACTTGGTTATATACCGCGGGCATGGAGATCGACGAACGTGGCGTTTATTCCTAAACCAGGACGTCCATCGTATGCTCAGGCAAAGGTATATCGCCCCATAAGTTTAATATCTTTCCTCCTGAAAACGTTGGAGAGAATAGTTGAATAGGTATATAAGGAACGGGATGTTGAGTGCAAATCCTCTACACAAGTACCAATACGCCTATCAAGCAGGCAGATCAGTCGACACAGCTCTTCATAACCTAGTCTCTAGGATAGAGAGGGCGATGGACGACAAAGATCTAGCTTTGGCAGCTTTTTTAGATATTGAAGGGGCATTTGATAATACACCTTTCGAATCTATTAATTCGGCAGTTCGCAACAGGGGCCTTGATGATACTTTGTGTCGTTGGATAGATACCATGTTGAGAAACCGAACCGTAACAGCTACCCTTTCGGGAGAGATATCCAAGTGTAAGGTAGGCCGGGGTTGACTCAAGGGAGGCGTACTGTCTCCCTTGTTATGGGGATTAGTGGTGGATGGCGCACTGGATTAAGGCCCTCCAGTGACACAAGGCTATGCGGACGACTTAGTCGTTCTCATACCCGGGCAACATACTATTATCGTTTCAGAACATGAAAGAGGCTTTGAAATGGATAGATGACTGGTGTAAGGGGCAGGCACTGTCAGTAAACCTTGACAAAACGGTCGTAGTGCCCTTCACCAGGAGAAGGAATTTGATTGGACTCTCTGAACCTATAATAGGGGAGAGGTGCATTAGGCTTTCCAGGGAAGTAAAATATCTAGGAGTAATACTAGATAATAGGCTTAACTGGAATGCGCACTTGGAAAAATTGGTGAGTATGGCGAAGCAGACATTGTGTGTATGCCGTAGCCTTATTGGGAGCACCTGGGGACTGAAGCCGAATATGTCATACTGGTTGTATACATCGATAGTAATACCTAGGATTCTCTACGGCGCTGTGGTATGGTGGCAAAAAATACAACAGACCACAGCAAAGGAAAACTGAATAGAATTCAGAGATTGGCCTGTTTAGGTATAACGGGGTCGATGGCATCGACCCCGACAGCTGCACTAGAAGTCATGCTAAATCCACCACCGCCGCATATAGTGGTGGAAAGGGAAGCGCGGCTAGCAGCATATCGACTCAAGAATAACGACTGGAGGGGTAGTTCCTATTGCAGGATCATGGACACATCTATGTCGGAATCAACTTTTGGGATGGTATCTGAGAAGATGGTTCCAAGGTTTCACTTCCACAAGCCATTTGAGACTCGAATAGAGGATCAAAACAAATGGGAGGAAAGGTTTAATACCCTGGAAAGGTGGATCCTAGTATGGTTTACAGATGGCTCCAAAATGACCAGAGGGACGTGTGCAGGAATATATGGACTCAGACCCAGATGGAGTGCAAGATGATAGTCGAGCTACAATTAAAGTTTTAGGCGCACACAAGATAAGTTCAAAACTGGTGTGGGATTGTTTACAAATGCTGACTGAACTGGCCACCAATAATACAGCTAGACTGTGTTGTGTGCTAGGGCACAAAGGCATTTGTGGAAACGAGAAAGCGGATGAACTTGCTAGGAAGGTATCCGAGACAAAGTTCATTGGCCCGGTGCCCTTCTGTGGCACATCTCTCAGTGTGGTCGGGCGGACTCTGGGCAAATGGACTGACACAGGACACAGGAAATACTGGACTTGAAGGCCAGGACATAAATATTCTAAGGAGCTCATGGAGTATCCTTCGAAGGAAAGAGCAAACGATTTATAAGCTTGAACAAAATCCGGCTCAGGAGAGTGACAGGACTCATAATGGGACACTGTCACATTAGGAAACACCTACATAAGCTAAAACTTGTAGACAGTCCGGTCTGCCGAGGATGTGAATCGGCGGAACCCAGCAAGGAAGCTTTTGGACTTTGTCAGAAGAAGAAGAAGAAGAAAGTCTCACAATTTGATTTCGCCTGATCTTTATCCATATGTCTCTATCAAACTTCTGGACTTTATGACCATGATAACTTTTGTTCAGGCCAAAAGCTACAATATACTACAATTTCAGCCTGTTTCGGCCTATAGTTTTATTTTGACATCTTTCTCCTGCTCTGTATTCCATTCTTAATGGAACACTTTGTATATTTATAACACCTAAAATGTAAATTTACAATTCCACATATTATGTATTATGTAGAATTGCAAATTTGCACTCTAGAGAATTATAGGAAAAATGTATAATTAAACGCTTCACTTCATTTTAATTCAAACAATTATAATTTGTCTGTCAATACAATTTGCCAATAATATTCTACATTTATAACGTTATAACTTATATGAAAAGTGGTTCTAATTATCATGGATTTATTATTTATCGTATCATTTTACCTTCATATTTTCAGGACCCTAATTTTTAGGCAACAATGGTGTCGCGTCGTCACAATGGGCCTCTATTTCGCTGATATAAACCTTACCTGCAAAAAAATAATAATAATAATAATAATAATAATAATAATAATAATAATAATAATAATAATAATAATAAGTGTAATACTAGTTATCACTACTATTGTTTTATAACTAATTAAACTGAAAATATTTAAATTGAAGAACGAAATATGTAATGTCGAAGCTAGCAACTGAACGATAAAAACAATACAACAAATTTAGTGTAATAAACAGCATTAATAATAATAGCCCAAAAACTGACTGTTGTATAGGCAGAAAACTATTTCATTAGATGTTCCATTTTCAGGTAATTTCACTCCCAAGATTTGCTATAAAGACAAAATTGAATGTTGTAGGTATTTTCTTTATAATAAAATACAAAACAATTGTTAAGTTTTATGTTCACAAATATTAAATTTTAGTACCATTCATCAACTAAAATTTAAAATAAAATTCTTTTTTTTTATCGAGCCGAAAATATTAATATACTCTTCACTCCTGACAGGTAATTAGCTTGCAGTGAATTTGCAGGCAATTTGAAATCGTAACTAGTCCAATTGTGCAGCGATGCAATTAAAATTTATGACTAATATTTGTTTTGTGATTGAGTAGCTAAATGAAAATAAAAGTTTCATAACACTATTCAGTATTCATTGATTTATGGGATTATCAGTGGTATTCACCAACGATTCTATTCCTATTCATCATGATGCAGAAAAATATCACTTATTTCTAAACAGCATTATTTGCTTAATAAATCATAATATCCATACAGTGAATAAAATAGTGTATTGTAATTATGATGTTAAATGTCATATTATATTATTATATTATCTTGTTGATTATGTTGGCAACGTTATAATGTTCTTAGATATTTTTAATTAAAGCCTAGTTTGAGGCCTATTCCAATTTAATTAACAAAATTTAAATTATTGAGAATTGTCTAAAACCAAAACGTTTTGATATAGATCTGATTCCTATCTCAGCACCGCAGCAATGAACTCGCTGGAGGTACATTTTTGAAAAAAAATGTATAAACGGATTTATAAGTAATTAAACTGTACTTCTTTATAAATCATATCACATCTAACATATTTTTATTTGTTATAAAATGCAAACATATCCAAAATACATAAAAATAACAAAGATATGAGATTGAAGATCATTGTTTAAATGCTCACATATTATCTACTAAAGGTTGTGTGAAGCAAAAGAATATAAGGTGAACATATTCGCGATGCATTTGTAGCTGTTATAAGAACAGACTGAAAGCTTTGATCCAAATATGTTGAAATCTTACATAGCCCTCGATAGTATTCACTGGTGCAGATATCATACACTAATCAGAAGGCGCAGGCGAGGATGTTTCCATCATTTTGAATTCTTCAAAAAATCTACCCCAATCGAAGGACATAAGTTTAAATAAAGAAAAGGTGCACTTGTTTCAAACCAGCAAATTTAATCATATTTCAGTATACTTATGGACAAAAACTTGTAAAAGTTAGGCCGTATCCCCGTGATGCTGCACGGTATCCGCTCAACATCAACGCAACATTCAAATTATATGTAAGTTCGTATTTTTGATAAATGAAACTATTCACGTAACACTATATGACATATGAAGGAACTACGATATGTAGCACCTTTCAGTTGAAATATTTTAGACTATATAAATTTACATAAGATTGCAATAACCATCAGGCGACATAGTTCGATGTTAAGTTGATGTTGATTGATGCTTTAAATAATGAGGCTAACAATCAATATGTAATGTAGGAATATAGGAAATTAATGTATGAAAATTAAAATTAATGTAGGAACTCAATTTTACATCTTTAATACATTAATGTAATACTTCAGTCCATTTAAATAAAATTGTGAATTTTCAAACAGAATTTTATAAAAATTAAAAGTTAAGATTGACAACACCTTTTTTGCTAAAACTATTGATACTACTGATTTTTTTACATGAGATTTAACAGGTATGTGGAACAAAATCAACTATTTAATTTTTTAATGACTGTAGATCTATTATAATGATATTTAGAGGTTTTACCAGACCTTAAAGGTTGCGACAATATTTTTTTTCGAATATAACAGTAATATAGAGCCTTCATAAATGATTGCAAGCCACGTGACCACTATTTTTGTTCGGAACAATAATTTTATTTCTTTCACGTTGGCAAATAAATTTTGGTAAAATTATAACAATAACATCAAGATTACATAAAAACAGAATATTCTCTTTCATCAATTGTGATTGGCGTAATTTTTCAAGGGATTCTATTCTAACCAATCAGCGACCGCATTATTTCGAGCGTAACGGTTTGTCATTGTTCATTGTAAACGAATCATTAATATTGGTGACGCCAAGATTTATTGAATTTTCGTTACCAGTACCAATCGTGCATTGTTGGGTTACCTAAGCTCATCGGCGGTCACGTGGCTTGTAAACATTTATGAAGGCTCTGTACTTATAATTTTTATTATTTCTACAATTGTACAGGGCTAAACTCTGTAAAGAGTGTTACAGTGACTGTCAGTCAAATATCCGACAATTTTTTTATATTTATACAGGATGTCCCACGGTGGTGAGGCATTAGATATATTTCAGAGATTTTAATTCTGAAAATTTGGGTATTAGTGTTTTCGGGAATGCCCTTCTCAACTAAAATAATGGCGTCCACCTAATGCTTCCGGTTATACCGGAAGTTGAAGTCATCTTCGTTTCGTTATTTTAAATGGAACACCCTGTATATTATTGCAATTTTGGAGTCAATTTTTAGATGAACTTTAATTTCCTATTTTCCTATTCTTAAAGTTAACCGTTTTTGATATATTTAATTAAAAAAATAAATAAAAAAGCACTTTTAAAATAATAAAATTAGGGCAATAAAATTTATAGCGGACATAACTAAAACTCTAAGCTTTCCTGCCATAATTTAAAAATGGTTTAATTTCATACAGGATGGTAGAAATTTAATGCCGAATTTGATCAACTTTAAGCCATCTTAACTTATTTTTTTTTAAATGGAACACCCCGTATATTTTTGTGCAACCTGATGAACAATTTTGTTCTCTTTCGAATGGTATAAAGGTTTCTTATACCAATCTCCTCTGGGTTTTAAGGTATTTACTGTTTTTCGTGCAGTCAACGGATATCGCATAATTTCTTGCGGGGATGGCTGTGAAATTTTTAGTGGAACTTCAAAACAAGCACGTGATCTGTCACCAGTTTATTGTTATCAATTTAATGTGACGCAACTAAAATCACGTCCAAAATCCGTAGCTGTGATCTTATAAGTTGAGTAGCAATAATATGTACAAAAGAATGTTGTGATAGCTATATAAAGTCAGAAAAAAATAGTATGTTAGTTAGAAACACTGAAATGTAAAGAGACGATGTTTATGTAACAAATTACGAAAATAGTGTTTTCACCCGTGTTACAACTTTGTAAAAACAAGTTAATGAGGCAAATTAATCAAGTAAGCAACATTAAAATGTTGATAGTGATAAATATAAAATGATTTACTCTTCATACTGTTATTTCGCTTTACACAGTATTGTTTATTATACGCGGTTGATCCTTCCTTGACTTCTGGTTTAATTAACAGATCTACGAATTTATTAACAGAGACGTGTTGGTTGTTACAAATATTTCAATTCACTTAAGATTAATTATATCATATATTTTGATACAACATTCTATGCATATATTTTTGAGTTTTGTATAAAATTTCCTATCAAGGGAATACATTTTATATACATGAATTATCTTTCGAAACAGATATGGCAATAATTTGATCACAATCCAACAATTTTATAATAAAATTATGTGCGGCTTCTTTAATTGATTTAATTATTTCATAGAAGAAAATGCAAATGTATATTTTTTATTTTTAACTAAATACAATATATGATGTTTAAAAGGAAGTTCTATATAGACATCAAAAAAATGAAAAATAAAGTAATCGAAAAACTGAATACTGTAAAATAAATTCAAATAAACAGGTATTATTTTTTGCCAATATTTTAAGGAAATGGGACTAATTCTTAAAAACTGTTGAATTTGTTCACCCTGTAGCTAGATGGATAGATACTTCTATTCATATGAGGACACTTAAGAATTTATAACAGGTAGGATTTTAAAACATCCGCCGCGCCACTTATTTAATTTTAAAAATTAATAACAGGATTCTTATATGCATTATTCATTTAACACAGGCCTATGGAAATGATATAACATTACTTAGTTATAACATAGACGCAGAACTCATGATAGCAGTACTTAATGCAAGCTACTAGGTTAGTCCCTTATAATACGATTAGGTATAAGTTATTTGTATCAAATTGATAAATTTTTTTCTTAAATTAATATAACAGTTGTATATGTATATAAATTATAGTTTACCTACAAACGTACAACAATTTTGTGGTGAATATTTTGTTATTACCTGTTAAAGAACTGTATGTAATATTAAGCGTTATAAAAGAATCCCAAATTTTTGGGTAATTTTCAAAGAGTTGTTAGATAAATGGTCGTAGAGAAAATAAAAACACAGGAAATTATATCCTCAAGTTTCTAGTTTTCGGATCTGACATTTTTTAGCATCAGTCGCTTTTGAGTAATCGTAAGAAAATCAACGAAAGAAAATGTTTCAAAATTTTTGCTTGGCTTTAAAAAGGTCTATGGACTTCAATAATTTTGTTTTGGTAATTTAACCGTAAAGCTCTTTTAGGTAAATTAATTCCCTTCAATTTTAGCGGTTCCAGAGCCCTGTATGTTGATTATTGATTTGTCGTCGATCAAAGCAAAAAAATCATTTTTGACTTTGACAATCGGGAAATAATGATCGTACAGAAATAAATCCAAGTAGGGTTTTGAAAACTACAAAGTATTCTCTACAAGTCATAATTATCTGTTTTTGATTGGAAAAAAGTTAAAAATTGCACAATTATGTATATTTGAATATCTTCACTTTCTTTAATATAAATACAATCCTTCACAATCGTTAAAAAATTGTTTGTTGATTTTTGATTTTTTTTTCGACGTTGTAACTGCCTTAGTTTTAAATGTCAATTTNTATATGCATTATTCATTTAACACAGGCCTATGGAAATGATATAACATTACTTAGTTATAACATAGACGCAGAACTCATGATAGCAGTACTTAATGCAAGCTACTAGGTTAGTCCCTTATAATACGATTAGGTATAAGTTATTTGTATCAAATTGATAAATTTTTTTCTTAAATTAATATAACAGTTGTATATGTATATAAATTATAGTTTACCTACAAACGTACAACAATTTTGTGGTGAATATTTTGTTATTACCTGTTAAAGAACTATATGTAAAATTAAGGGTTATAAAAGAATCCCAAATTTTCGGGTAATTTTAGAGTTGTTAGAGAAATGGTCGTAGAGAAAATAAAATACAGGAAATTATATCCTCAAGTTTCTAGTTTTCGGATCTGACATTTTTTAATATCAGTCGCTTTTGAGTAATCGTAAGAAAATCAACGAACAATAATGTTTCAAAATTTTTGCTTGGCTTTAAAAAGGTCTATGGACTTCAATAATTTTGTTTTGGTAATTTAACTGTAAAGCTCTTTTAGGCAATTTAATTCCCTTCAATTTGAGCGGTTCCGGAGCCCTGTATGATGATTTGTCGTCGATCAAAGCAAAAAAAATCATTTTTGACTTTGACAATCGGGAAATAATGATCGTACAGAAATAAATCCAAGTAGGGTTTTCAAAACTACAAAGTATTCTCTACAAGTCGTAATTATCTGTTTTCGATTGGAAAAAAGTTAAAAATTGCACAATTAGGTATATTTGAATATCTTCACTTTCTTTAATATAACTACAATGCTTCACAATCGTTAAAAAATTGTTTCTTGATTTTTGATTTTTTTTCGACGTTGTAACTGTATTAGTTTTAAATGTCAATTTAAAAATTTATTGAAAAAAGTTTACCCCCCAGGAATTGCTGTATTTCATTCCACAAATCCCGAATTATTGAAAATAATTAATTTTATTATTATTATTCTTGAACATTCACATTTTTTCGATGAAGAAAAATGGATTATTGCTAAAAAATATTTCAACTTAAAGATATAAGTAAGAACGTGAAAAATTACTCGTTACATTGATTTTCAGCACACGAAGGGAAAATACTTTGCAGTTTTCAAAATCCTACTTGGATTTTCTGTACGATAATTATTTCCCGAGTAATTGATTGTCACAGTCAAAAATGATTTTTTTGTTTTGATCGACGATCACTCAGCGATAGATCATGAAATAGGGCTCCGGAACCGCTCAAATTGAAGGGAATTAAATGATCTAAACGAGATATATTGTGAAATTACCAAAAAAATATGTTGTCCATAGACCTTCTTAAGGACAAGGAAAAATTTGGTTTCTTATGATTACTTAATTACCGCTGATACTAAAAAATTTTAAATTGCAAATCCAGAAACTAGAAATTGAAAGCTTCAATTTCTTGTTATTTTATTCTGGCTACGACCATTTCGTTCCAAGTAGTACGATTTTTTTAATATCTCTTTAATCTTGTCATTGATATACAGGGCGTCCGGAACTGTCATGTCAAAAATGAAGGGGTGTACAGGGGAGCTCAAAATAGTTGCAGTACTTCATAATTTTTTTTTCCTATCGGTCTTCGTTCTGGAGTTATTCGCCTTCAAAGAAAGAAGTTTGAAAAACAAATTCAATTATCACTTTTAAGGCGTTACCATGACAACAATTAAATTTGGGCAATTAAAGTAACTCACGGTAATACTCATTTCCAAGTTTAAACGGATATTCAATATGCCTAGATTATACAGGAGTAGACAAAATGATCCATTTAAATTTATACATCTTTGACAGTGTTGCCAAATTTGACAATTTTCTTTCATAGTTCGATTCCTCTCTCATTTTGTTTAAAAAAAATATACCGTACATCAGTCGATATCTTGCACCGTGTTTGAGAAAATCGAATTTTATTAACAACATTGTAGTGGTTTCAAATGTGCCGCGAAAGTGTGCGGGGTGCCGGGAGAGGGTGTGTGCGTAAGTGGGGACAGTCTGGAGACTAGTCCGGGGAGATCGTCGAGAGCTGTTGATGGGGACAGACGATTTCTTGTTAACTTGTATTGTGTCTTAATGCAAAAGCAAATTTGTATTCCGATTTATAATACACGTTGAATAAATTGGTTTCGGAAATCGTGTTCTTTGAATCCGACGAACCCAGCACAACATACATTTATTGTATCAAATATATGATACTAACATTTTTGTGAAAATGTTGGTTTCCATAGAATTAATAGAAAAAAGAGAACTGTTAAGTAAGATGTTCAATATGTGCACCTTGAACCTCAATACATTTTCTGAAATTGCTCAAACACGTCTGCTGTACTCGAAATAACATGTGGTGATCATTTCTAATGATGTCGGCGTGTGTAATTATGCGATTTAATAATTATTCCCTACTATTTATAGAAGTTTGATAAACAAGACTTTTAAGACGACAAAAATCGAGAGAATTAAGATCGGGATACCGAGGCAGATACGGAAAAGGACTACCTCAACCGATCGGGAAATGTGGTATTTAATTATGCCCTTACTGCCCTACTAAATTGGGGAGGTGCACAATTGGGCATAAGCCACATGTTATTTCAAATATTTAAAGGGACGTCTTCCAATAATGGATTAAGGTGTTCTTGCAGTAAATATAGGTATTTATCCCCATTTAAAGCATCATCAATGATATGTGGTCCCACTAAGTAGTTTCCAATTATTCCCATCCATACATTAATGATAAATCTTTGTGTTTTGTCTGAATAATAGCATGGGGGTTTTCGTCACTTCAAAAATGCAAATTCTATTCTATTTGGAAGATAGTAGATATAATAGGCGGTTTCTGGACCAGGAAGTGACGTGGCAAGGTTACCTGGGGTCAAGGTCACCCCAAGGTCATGTTAAGGTCATCTGGGGTCAAGGTCATGTCAAGGTCGCCTGAGGTCAAGGTCGCCTCGGATCAAGGTCATGTCAAGGTCACCTGGGGTCAAGGTTACCACATGGTCAGCGTCCATCGAGGTGGCGTAAATCCGAACCGCTTCAGAAGCATTGAAGCATTACATTTTGCAGGTTCGTAAATATGATGAATATTTGTAAATTTTTCATATTGAATCAACAAATGGCATCAAATGATTTATGACAAATATCTAACAGCTAATTATATATATATTTGCTGACAGTCATCTCAATTTCCAAGATTCTTGATACAATACATGTATGTTGATAATAAAATTCGATTTTCTCAAAAATGGTACAAGATATCGATTGATATATGATATACCTTTTTTTTAGCAAATTGAGAAAGGAATCGAACTATGAAAGAAAAATGTCAAATTTGGCAATGCTGTCAAAGATGTCTAAATTTAAATGGATAATTTGGTCTGCTCCTGTATAATCCAGGCATACTGAATATCAGTTTAAACTTGGAAATGAAAATTACCATGAGTTACTTTAATTGCCCAAATGTCATTATTATTATTATGGTGTAACGACTTAGAAGTTATAATTGGAATTTGTTTTCAAACTTCTTTCGTTGAAGGCGAATAACTCCACAACGAAGCCCGATAGGAAAAATTTGTTTATGAAGTAATACAACTATTCTGAGCTCCCCTGTATACCCCTTTCATTTTTGACATGACCTTTCCTGATACCTTGTATAATATTAAAATAGATTTTTTTAACTACACCACTAATATGCAATAGCGAATAGTAGAACTTTATTGTCAAAAATTTGTTTATTAATTGAATTGAAATGGTTTTATAATATGACTATACTACAATAATTGATATTAATTAATTAACGTGATGTGTGTAGCATTGAAAAATGTAATTAGAAAAAAACAAAGCCAATATATAACCGGTTAGAAAGGTACCATTATTTTATTTAAATATAGAATGCCGAAAAACCCTCGTATCTAAATTTTCACCAATTAAATCGCAGTAGTCTTTGAAATATCGAGGTCACCGGGAGACAGGCTGTATATCTACAAAATATAAGCAGGAATGTGTATATCTACAATAAACTAGAACATTAAAAATCCATATTCTTGAACTTGGGTCGTAATTGGTGGAACCACCTACTTAATTTACTGCAGTACGACACTGATAAATAGAAGAATAGGAAAGCCTAGGGATACCTTTAACTCATTACGGCATTTAGGAAATTTATGGCACTATGCTGTCAGGATTAATATCCAGTATTAATGAAGAACAAATTGACATTTTTCAGGGTGCGTGCTTGTTGCGTATGCGAAGTCACGCTCGGGGGTGGCACTGGAGTGAAACCAGCCTACACATTCAAGGGGATGGAAGAGAGAGGACCTGCCGCTGTCTACATACGTAGAAGGAGTCCTTCTAGAGACATATCTAATTTCCCACTCGCTTTTTAGAAACTGCGGCATTAAGTTACACAATGGATATGCCACATTTTACGACAAATATAAAAAATAAAATGTCAGCCGGCAAATACAATGAATATGATGACAATTCCCAGAGAATAATTTCAAATCCAGGAAATGTAGCTCGCCTTAACTATACGTGTAATGAATACTACATTATTAAAATTAATTGAATACGTAATGTATGCTTACAAATGCAGGATATAATCACATACATTCGGTTTTATAGGTTTCGAACAGGTTGGTTTGCAATAATTATTATCGATTGATGCTAACACAGAATTAGATCTAATCACTGCCATTATTAATAACAAAATCAGTGCGGGTTCGTTGTCTAACGTAATGTAGGGTAAAGCTTCCTAAGCGCTTAAATTGAAAACACACTAAGTACTGTTTCTCTGACGATAAGGTGTATTCAACTTATTAACATCTAACGCTATTTTTTTAAATACTCGTACCCCAAATTTATTCACTTTTTGTTACTCTGGAGAAAATTTCATAAACAGTTTTGTTAAAAGATAAGCATGATATTTTTTTTATTGTTGTGCCTAACGACCATAGTTGGACCGAGGCTTAGTTGGTAAAGAAGGTATAGCCTAGGTGCCTTACCTAAGTAAAAAACCTTCTGCAGTAAATAGAAATACAAATTTTAAGGCTCAAAGAGAGACTGGCCTATATAAAACTTGAGTTCCATGTAAGGTAGCTAATCATCTAAATACTTTAATTAGTAATAATTATAGTCGCTATGGTAAAATAAGCTCGAATATCAACTGCTGCGTTTTACGGAGAATCTATGAAAAGGCGTAAGCTTATGCTCCTAGAATTGCTCAATTAATTGGAAGGCACCAACACAATTAACCTACGTTAGGTGTCAGAGCATAAATTAGTTAAAATAAACGATGAAGCGGATGAACTTCCAAAAAAGAAGTCTGCAAAGGCAAGCGCTGACTGTCTTCTAGAAGAAGAAGAGAACTAATGAAAACCTGAGTGTCACTAAGATCAGATTCAGAACAATTACAAGAATTTTAACAGAACATTGTTTATTGAAGGAGCATTTCTACAACATAAAATTAGTAAAGAATGTAATCTGACGGAGTTGCACATGCTAGATGATTTTGAGGGCCTTGCATTCATAGAATAAAGCTTATTGATTGTCCTTTTTTAAATTCTAGATAATTAAGAGAAATTTCAATCACCTAGCAAACTTTTAATCTTAGATTTTGTACAATGGACAGCTCTACTTATGTATTTAACAGATAATGATTATGGAAAATCAGTACGTTGAAATCGATATGGTCTGTGGTACTCTTTGGAGAAACAGATTAAGTAGATGTAGAAAATATTTGAAGAAAACTACATTGCGTTTTCAATGACAGCGCTATATACAGGGTGTTCTGAAAGTCCGTCAGGAAACTCCGGGAGATGATTCTACGGATTAAAATAATAGCAGTATATAATGAATATTGTTTTCGAATTCTTAATTGTTTGCAAGTTACAGCTTGTCAAAGTTCATTTTTTTGTTTTTCAATTTCAATAACTTTTTCAATTCAAGTTCAAATAATTTCTCATTTGACACACCCACTAGGTAGATTAAGCTCTATTGGACCAGTCAGGGAAAAATATCATTATGCACCACTAAATTTAAATATTATTGAAAAGAAAAACAATATCAGAATAAAATATGTACTTACTCTTTATTCAAGCCGACAAATGTAACCGTTTACCAGGAAATCGCTATTAATGTGTATTAAACATCAAATTATCCCGAAGTTTCCTAACGAACTTTCAGAACACCCTGTATTTTATTTCTGCTTTTGTAAACCAATATTAATTAGAATTGATTTAGATCATGTTACTTAGTAATGAAAAATTTATGTTAGTATGAAAACGAATATTTGACAAAGGTATGTGAAATATGTGAAATTAGCTACAGATATTATATGATTACCTTGAAATATGTGTATGATTACTTTAATAGGTATCATCGCTAGTGAGAATAATATTATATTAGATATAATAACTAGGAATGTATTCAGTAACAGATTCAATGATCCTTACTGCAGCATGCAAGACATAAATTTGACTTTGTATTGATAGGATCTCATCCATCTTATTCAGCTGAAGACTACCAAGTGATAATTTGGTTTACGGCTAACTTCGCAGTACTTGTCAGTATATTGTGCTTTCAGTTAGCGTTAAGTAGGGTTGACTAGAGCTAGCTAACAGATTTTGTACTCGTATGTGACGTGCAACACCACCGTAGTATTTAGTGCAATGAAATGTGATATTTTCACAGTATCGTTCATAATTCTATACATAAAATTATAAACATATTTCGAAAGACTTTTAAATATTGCAATTATACGTTATGTTATACATATATCAATTAGCAATTCACCTGATCAAATCTTTTGGCGTTATAAAATATTACTATAAAAATTAGGTAGTTTTAATGAATAATGTGCAATATAATTTTAGTATTTATATGAAACGGAAGTATGTTAGACATTTGAAAAAACTGAAAAACAAAACCCATATATCAATATCAACCAAATGGTTTGCATAACGTTAACCTTTTCTACATGTACAAAATTGAATCTACTCTTACTTCTTATTGCTCAATTTTTTAACTAAGTACAAAAAATTATATTACAATTTTAACAGAAATGACATTAAATAAGTACATAGTAGATAATTACATTGATTTTGTTATTCTATGGCCTGGTACTTTGAGTCTCGGTTAAGGTTTGATTAACTAATTAGGCGATTAGACTGTGATTATACTTTATAAAATAAATAATTATATGTACAGTCTAATCGCCTGACCAGTTAACCAAACTTTAACCGAGACTCAAAGTACCGAGCCTAGATATAGCAATTTAATGTTGGTTTTTATTTTAGTTAAAAACAATAAATTTTGCACATATTGAAAAAAAACTTGTGTAATGTAGTCTAATAATAGTCTATTAATTTCAAATTAGCATAAAATTCATCATAATATAATTTTAAGACTATTAAGACGTTTATGTTGGGAAACGTTATATTTTAAAACGCTATAATAAGAGTTGTAGTAGTCTAGGAGTTAAAGGCGCGACTCTAGATCTAATTTAGATCGATGGTAAAGGTAGACCCTTCAATACATCAGTATGTATTGTCAAAATTTCATGACATTTGGATAAATGAAACCGGAGTTATTGCTTCTGAAGTTATAGTGCTTGTGACATCGCATCGGTACAAAAATGAACATCGAATAAAAAGCTAATATTAAGTTTTGTTTTAAACTTGGTAAAACTTTTACTGAAAGTTTCAGTTGATGAATCAAGTTTATGATGATGACTGTTTATGCTATGGCAGAGTTCATAAATGGTATGCGCAGTTTAAACATGACCGTAAGGACATAAATAATGAGCAACATGTTTGCCAACCGAAATCCGTGATCACTGCAGATTCCATCAAAACTGTACGTGAATTCATAAAATATCAGTCAAAATCTTGATTGAAATTCATGGAATTGGAATTGAGCATCTCAAAGACATCAATTTATCGCATTTTGGGTAGATCATTTAGGCTACCGAATAGTGTGTGCACAGTTTGTTCCGCATAAGTTGACTGACGACCAAAAATTGCTCAGAATTCAACATTGAAGGGGTCAAAATTAGGTCAAAAAAGACAAACTTCCTTTATACCATTGTGACTAGTGATGAAACATGATGTTTTCAGTACGATCCAAAAACCAAGAGCCAAAGTGCCGAATGTAAGGCGCCAGATGAGCCAAAACCCAAAAAAATCTCGATTGAAGTCAAATGTGAAGACAATGTTGATTTGCATTTACAATTCCCAAGGGCATTGTCCACAAAGAGTTCGTTACACCGGATCAAACTGTTAATGCACAATTCTTGCTCTTTTGAGGTGTATTTATCGTTTTCGTCCAGAATATCTCGCAGAAGAAAGTTGGCGTTGCAAGTTAATGCGCCATCTCATCGATCGACACTTATGACCGATCTTTTTTATAAAAATTGCATTTTAACTGTCAACCACTCTCCATATTTGCCTCATTTGGCACCATGCGACTTTTAGCTTTTCGAAAAACTGAATTTTCCAATGAAAGGAAAGCATTTTTTGGACGTAGAAGCCATCCACGAGGCTTGTACCGAGATCCTGATGGACATCTCGGCCAATGATCTAAAACACTTCTACAAGCTATTAGACCGTGCAAATCCTTGGAGATAAAATAAATCGGTTCTGCCTTCTTATTTTTAAAAAGTCCTGTTTATTTTGAAATTAAATTCAATTCCAATAGATTTTATTGAATGAAATGATTTAGATTAGTTTCTAATGGTAAATCTATATTTATACAAAATATAACTATTTTCTAGGAATACTGAACAAAATGGAGTATTGACAAAAAGTTTAATATTGGGAATAGGATACCGTTTTCTCCATGCACCAGTTAATAGATATAAATTTTAGCAACTTATTTCGCTTCCATTTAATTGTTTGATGTTGAGGAATAAGTTGCGTTAAGAATTAGTAGATATATTTGGGAAAGTTTGAAACAGATTATTAATCCGTAAATGAAAAACTAAAAGCAAATACATATTTTATAGTTACTTGTTAAGGGAAGCTTGAAAACAAAGGAGGTTTACTTCCTATCTCTTACCGTTTCCGAGATCCCTGTAGTGGGAAGCGAATTTGTAACAACCTGTATTTGAACAGAAAAAGACGGCATGAGAAGAAGAGCATTGCTGTTTGCTTTTCGCATTTCAGCTCCACTTATTGAATTATGTAAGTCAAAATTGTTATTAGTTCATTGAAAAGATTTTGTTTCAGACATGCTTTCATGCATTACATAATTCTAAAAAACAGTTTAAGACCATGTTAGTTCAATTTAAGGTTCTAATTTATATTTATTTTTCATAAGGTTAGAGTGAGAAATACTAAGCGATCCAAAAATTCGGAACAGATCAATTTTTTACTACCACAGAAAAAAAATCAAGCATGTATTTTAATCAGAAATAAAGATAATATTTATTTCATTGTTAGGGTTCACTGAGTTTAAAAGTTGACATAGTTACTTTTTTCAACTTACCACAATTTTTTTATTTAATCTTCTCCCAGTATATTAGTTGTCGAAATATAATTAAATAATGTTGAGTGAATTAACAGTAAATTATTATAGCGACCTTTAAAATATAGAAAAATTTCTTATAAAAGTATAAAATTTTCCTACGTACAGGCGGAAACATCTGTTTCAACAAAATCCTAATAGCGGCGGCAAAAGGCAATTTATATTTATTTGTAGTTTATTTCTCATGTAGGGACTAGGACATATATCTATATTAGATGGTTAAATTGTCTATGGTATGTCGTGTAGCAATCAAACATTAAGTATTCAAGCTGGAGCACGCGGGACATACATCAGAGCTGTTGCAGAACATGCTACCAGGCTACTCGCTTATTCGGCGACTTCGCCATTTCTCTTCATCAACGTCTCACTCTGCGTGATCTTTCCGTTCGTCCTTATTGGTTTCTTTCTCTAAATCCCAAATTAGAAAATATATCACCTGTAATTTATAACCTTAGTGCTTCTATATAAATATGCTAGATATGATTTATTATGTCGTGTCGTTTACATTTTAATAGTTTCTCGGGTGTCTTCATATGAAAACGGATATATTTCAGTTTATAAATTATAAGTAGTGTTAATTTATATTGATGAAAAATTAAAGGATGCATAGAAGAGCATTTGATACGTATTTCAACAATACAGCTTAGTTTTACTGCCCTTAAATGTGGTAACATATCGTTGGAAGAACTTTTGTTCCTTTCTAATGTCGGAATCTTCTTTACTCAAGAATGAGATGTAGGTATGTTGTGTATATAAATATAACTGATATACTAAAAAACTGTATTTGTCTAAAATTTTACAACATATAAAAAAAATATATATTACAGATATTAAAGATTTTTTTATATTTGACGGCACAAAACATGACATATACTTAATTTGCACGACATATCACGTGACCACTGGTTGGGGGAAAGGAGGAGACGATTAAATAGGTATGAAATCTAAATAGTGAGTTTTTTTAACCAAATATTGAAACACTTTTAAATTAAAAAAAAATGGAAATTTCCCTCGATTGCCATAATCATTCTAAATGTTTTTCATAAGTTTTCCTTTTAAAACAGTTTAATATAATTTGACGTCTTGTGACACAATTACACCAAATCAAATTGTGAGTTGCTAAATAAGCAGAAACCTTTGGCATCCAAAATAAATTATTTGAAAGTTTCAATAAAAGATGTGTTACCTACAATATGTTGCAAACACATTGACGGAAAAATAAACATCAAATTAAATAAGTTGGTTGGCTTTAAGTTGTTTTTTATATACAGGGTGTTTCAGAAAACATGGGCCAACGCTCGGGGGCAGCTTCCCAATCTAAAAATAAGATTATTTTTTCATATAAACATGGGTCCGATTTCCCTTTGTTTCTTAGCTACAGGGTGTCAAAGTTCTAAAATGTGTTTTCTCCAAAAATTTAGAGTTCTATTTGGAATTAAATGATGTTTGAATAACTAACTATTTACAACCGAACACACATTCCTAAGTATTATTATGTAGTACTAAGTCCGGTCCTGTAATCCACGTTCAACATAATAATACGTAGGAATGGGTATTCGGTTTGAAATACTTAGTTGTCCAAATTTTATTTAATTCCCTCAGGTGAAAATCTAGATTTGTGAAAAAAAAACATACTTTATTTTAAAACTTTGACACCCTATAACTAAAGAACGAAGCGAAATCGGACCCATGCTGATATGAAAAAAATAATCTAATTTTTGGGTTAGAAATCTGCCCCCGAGCGTTGGCCCATGTTTTCTGAAACACCCTGTATAAATTGCTTGCCTAAACACTGTAATACATAAAATAAGGTGGTGTTTTCTTTATTTGAGGCAATAAGTAACTTGGAAAGGTAAAGGTGCATTATGGGATATTATTTGTTCCTTATAAGGATATTTATTTAATTGTTTACTGTTACTGTTTATTAATGTCAGTTAAAAACTAGGACAAGAAGCGAACAGCCACATAGAAGTATTGGAACATTGAATGAATTAAATTAAAACATTTGCTACCTTTAAAATTTACTGGCGCTAGAAAGGACCTTTGAGCCAAGGAGTGTAGAGACTATAAATACGATCATCTTCAGACGAGACAGTAGTGACATTATGATTGCGATGTATATTTAATTTAATTTAGCGAGTCTCATTTTCTGACTTCCAAAAACTTTTACTGTTCAAATTATTTTAATATCATTATTCAATAATATGATTATGGCGTATACGTAGATATATAACATATTGATTGTTATACTTGAACAATACGGTTTTGTAACAGGCCTGTTAACTGAAATTATTTAGTATGTAAAGTCCTTGATCAAAGAAGTCGCAGGCAGAAGTCATTTACACTTACTTTTCAAAGGCGTTCAAAAGGCGTTATTTGTTTGAGTACAGAGTTTGTGTATATTTATGGTCACAGGTCTAAAATTTTCTTTCTTCAGGAGTCCCTCGAGCCTCAATCCTCGGACCACTGTTTTTCATTATTTTTATTAACGATATCGCTACCAAACAAAAGTTTTAGTGTTCATCACTTAAAAAAAATTTGTGTAATTGATTCTCATCGCACTTCTCTAAATAAATAAGCATTAGGTATAACATTTGCAATTAAGTAAATAAATGAAGTGACTAATGACGAATAAATGTTAAAGGGGTTAACAAATTTTTGGCAGAAAACTTATTATACTCATGAATGCGAATAAATATGAAACATTTATAAAATAACACAATTTTTTACTGTGTATCAGCAAGGGGAGTTATTCCTATCATAGGTTCAAACAGCTTCAGAATAGCTGGAGTTTCTACATCATGACAAGGATATCAAGAATTGTAAAAATCATCACCAAGTTATTTAAAATATGTAGAAATGTAATTTTTGCACTTCCAATAAATTCTTTTGAAACCACGATTCCAGGCTTAATATAAGATGCTGTCCCTATACCTACCTACTTGATATTCCACCAACGATTTCGCTCGCCATCATTTCTCTCCTGAAGTTTTCCGCCTGTGAAATTTAGCCCTTATGATATAAGTCTTACTTTATCATACATGCGTTGCATTATTTTAGAATTCACAAATAGAACGATAGGGCGTTCCTTTAAATTTATTTTTTCGCAACTCACAATCATGTCGTTTCAGAAATTAAATAAAATGAAGTAGGTACTGCGAACAATGTATATTATTTTTTCAAATTGGTGTTTAAATTTTTATATACCTCATTCTCGTATACAGAATGTAATATTAAGCGGTGAAAGATTCAATGTGTCAATGGAAAGGTAACAAAATATATTTAAAAAAATAGGGTACGAGTGTATTTTATTTACTCTTAACAAACAAAACATTTGTATGTAGAAATTATTTCAATAAAGTGTATATTTGTTGAATTCAAATTGTGCATAAATACGAACCAAGTGTTTTAAATTTAACATTCAATGTTTTCACTTTATCATTTTCTAATGTAGGTACTTGTACTAGACTGACAGTTAAAGAACTTTTTATATTATTTTTATATTATATCATGTAGATATGTCTACAGAAAGCGCGAAAATATCAATTTGTATATTATGGCACGAATATGTAATGAGAACGAGCGATATAGGAAAACCAAAGACTACTAACATTAAATTACGTCCCTAACAAGAAGAAGAAGAGAAGGATTAGGAACACTATGAAGGCTAAGGCAATCTGGAAAAGGAATGGACAGTGGTAGAGGGTAGTCAGAGATGAAAATCGAAATACGACAAGACTCTATATTGAGATATATGGAATTATTCAATATTGTTTTCCACTGCAATCAACCATGGGACTATTGTGGATTTCCATGATTTTCAACTAACTTTAACATTTTAATTAAGCATCACAGCTTTGAGAATAGCTTTTTTATATAACTACCAGCTTCCGAAAAGAAGATAGCGACTGCCTTTCTAATATTACTACTCATTATGTTTCCTGAGTCTGAAATTTCTGTTAGCAAATCCACTGTTGTCTCTATTGATGTGCAACTTCAATTCAATAGATCTTCTTTCAACTCCGGTCGATGGTCCTTGAAAGAACTGCTTGAATCGCCTCTCTGCAATAATTTTTTGCAATTACTTCTTGGTATTTTTTTTCATAGACATGAGCGTCGGAGGAAAATCCCCATAAGGATATGAACTTACTGTAGTTAAAAGTCCAAGATTCTTCGTGCTTCAGGCATTATTCTGATTTCCTAGCTGTACCAAATCATCTACACAGTTCCCTACCTGACTGAATATAGTACGAACTGTTCAGCATTCCCATTCATTTCCTTCGACTATTACTATCTTCAAGATCTTTTGATGACCTCGTGGTAAGTAATCAGTGGGCATTCCGAGAATTGGATGTCTCTTTAACTTATTATATAGCTTTTAGTATACTCCACCCTGCCTTTGGATAATTGGTTGGCAACTGTATTGTGATCTGTAACGTACAGACTTAGCCTGTGCTCGAATTAAAGAATTTAGGGGTGATAGGCTCAATAAGTCCACTAAAGCTGTGGTCAGGTTTTTATGACTTCTGTGATACTACCATTCAAGCTTACTTAGGAACCTTTTCACTTCCACTTACAACGTCTTCAGCTGCTATACCACCCCCTCATATGTTAATACTAACCTTTTGTATATAATCGTAAATTTATTTTAGGAAGGATGCTCGAATTCTTCCACATAATTACCTGGGTTATTCTAATTCGACGTTAAATTTTGTCAAGAGTTTCACTTTACAATTTGGTCAAAAATTGTGCCAAGGTACATGGCATCCTTAGCAAACGGGATCTGCACTCCCTTTAGCCGCATTTTTACCAAACCTTTTAAAGTTATTCTCTTATTAAAAGAACTTCTTCATGGCAACAGCTCCTTCCTGTCCAGAAATGTAGGTACTGTTCATCCAACACAGAGTGACTTACTCTATTGGTATGTCTACTGGCGTTGACTTAAAAGTTCTGCTGTGAGTGTGTTATCCCTAAGTATCTTCCAGCTTCTCCGATACTTTTAAAACAAATCATGATAAGACTAGTTGACCTATAGATGATTTAGGCGTATGATCAATTATTTTTCCCATAGGTAAATATATGAACTCCACCTTTTGCCAAACCAGTCCGTCATAGATGGAATGTTTACGTTCGTTTATCCACCTAATTTATAGTTGACTAGATTTGTACGTTTGAATTTAACATTTTCTACAAAAATTATGCCAGATTGATAAAATTTAACAATTATTTGACTTTTATGACTGACATTAAAAAATAAAGAAATAAGTATATTGGTGGTTTAATAAATCAATTCCTGGATACATAGTAGCAGTAATAAGGATCCATCTATTTATTGAATACTATTGTGAAATTTTCTGTTTGAATACAAATTGGTATTGTGCAAAGCCGTACTTATCGTATCAACTTCGACGCCACCTGTTACATGGGTGTTGCACAATAATGAAAACGTAATATTGACAGTTGGTAGAAGGAAGCGCAAAAACAAGCGCTTATAGGTGGGGATTTCTGGAAGGAAGCCTAGACAGTTGAAGTGAGAACAGTGTGGAGATGGGTAGTAAGACGATCGGCGGGCAGTGAGGCAAAACAGTGAAAAATAAAAGTGTTTAACCCGTATTAATTAGCAGGTAATTATTCTTTAAGTACTTTGTTGTTAATTGTTCTATGTAATCTTATGATTGTGATGATTATAGATGTTTCATGATAAAAATCCTGTGTATGTTTAGCCTTCATTGTCTTACGCTCAGGGGCGTATATTTTTCTAAGATAAAATTGTTACAATTATTATTAGAGATTGCGCATTATTTATTACATGTTAAAATATGTGTATATTGTCGTGACTGCCCGGATATTGCAATAACAACTCCTTTGTTTCACATTTAACTTGTTTTTGTCATGATTACGTTGTTCGAAAAACAAATAAGAGAGCATTTCTTGTGCTCACTTTATGTCAAGACGCATATAATAAGGGCCATGTTGAATTCACTAACATTTTCGCCCGTGAGGAACGAATAGGAAAAAAAAGAATAATGAAATACAAAAAAAGAATTGTTAAAACAGATCTTCCGAAATCTCAACTATAGCTGGATTGCCTCCCGCATGGGACTCCAGTACCTTCCGGCCCTGCCGACTAACTAACACCAAACCTCTTCAGTTTTACTTGGAAGTGTGTATGTCTGATTCGGGTGAGGTGACATTTAGTGAGACGTTAAATAAGTCAGGTCTTAATTATCATTAACAAAGGATCCTAATTTATGGCTTTTGTAAGCGGCTCTTTTGCATTTATATTTGGGTAGTTAGAGCAACGATCGTGGGTTTCTCTGCCATGCTCTCCCCGCAGGAGCTCTAGGTGAGCCTCGCACTCTCATTTTATGTTAAATGGTTGTTAATGTTTTTGTTGTTCATTCTATTTGTTACATGTTTAATTTGAAGACTGTTGTACGTAAATAATAAAGTTAGGTGTATTTACTCTGCTTTTGTTTTTATAAAATTAAACCATACTTCCCCTCTTTAAAGTTAGTAGCCAGTTAGCAGCCTTCCGGTCAATAAAAAAAATGGATACATACAACGTAGGGATTCCTTATGACGATCACATATTTCTGGCCACAACTACGTTTATCTTTATATTTTTTCGATCGAACCCGGGGTTGTTATACTACAGTATATTTCACGATAATTAACATTTTGTACTTTCCCAGTATTCGCGACTACTTCAAAATATATACGGCTCCAAAATTAATCCATATAAGAATGAATGGCCGGCCATATACACCTTGGAATCAGTTCTAGGACTAGTGCCAGTTGACCTTTGACGGTCTTAAATCACAGCACGTTTTGTCCTACAGAAAATTAAGGTGAACATTTCTCTTTTCCGTAGACATTTGAATTCAATAGCTTGTGATATATCGGTTCGACAAATCTAATCAGTTATATTGCCTCGGTCCCAGTTTTGAAATAAAATATAAATATATTTTGTGCCTAGAGACTACGAAAAAATTTAGCTGAAGTTGATGTTTCAGAAACATGGAATTCCATAAATTTTCAGTATCCAAATTTTAATGTTTATTATTAAATCATGTTACTAAAGGAGACTAGACTTTCAGGAAACTATTTGTTTGAAATTAAATTTATTTTATAAAATATTTTTGTTGCATATTTTTTTGTAACACGAACATCATTGCTGATAAGGTAAGAAATTATGTTTGTCGGCTACGTTTTATATACAGGGTGTTTCTAAATATTATGAACATAAGGGAGGGGGTAATTCTTTGACTTATTTTATGTCTAAATGTTCATATAAATATAGATCCGGAAACGCTTCGTTACCGATCAACAGAGTGTTGAAATTTCAAGAATTTTTTTTAGTTTTTTCTCTATAGCTCTTAGAATTTCTGAGATATTAAACTCAAATTTGGAATATAGATTACGCTATAGGACTTACATGATTAGGCATGTCTAATGGTTGTGTGATTCTACAGGGTGATATTTTTTCGGGGGTCACGCCCCATTTCTTCCCCTGAACTTTTGCGCGGTGTACCGCTGGTAGATTACAATACAAATTGAATTTTCAGTTTTGTTGAAAAACTTTTTGGTCTCTTATGGTTTTTTCGTATCTGCGACCGTTATCGGGGAAAAAAAATAATAAAAAACGATTTTGTGTATTTCGTTAGATAAAATTGAAATTAAAATGGTCCAGTCCATTTGAGAATATTCGTTTATCAGGTTTCATTCTATTGGGTTAGGGCTCCATGTACAGACGTCTGGCTTCTCTTGCATTTCCATTCGCAAGGTCACACATGAAATGCATTTCAGCCATTGCAAAATTCGTAAAATTTGACATTGTTATGAGATAATGACGAATATTTAAAACACTTTTACATCTTACAGTTTACGACTTGAACCTTTAATTTATAAACAAGATTCAAGTTACGAACTGTCCAAATTAATGGAAACAACAGATTATCCAAATAAAGCCAGAGCCTACTGGACCATTTTAAGAATTTCAATGTCATCTAACGAATTACAAAAATCGTTTTTTATTTATTTCTCAATAACGAAAAAAACCGTAAGAGGCCGAAAAGTTTCTCAAGAAAACAAAAAATTTAATTTGTATTTTAGAAGCCACCAGCGGCGCACCGCACAGAAGATTATGGGTCATGACCCTTGACAAAAAATTTTATCCTGTAGAATCTCACAACCATTGAGCATAACCAATGATGTAAGTCCTACAGCGTAACCTATATTCCAAATTTGAGCTAAATATCTCAAAAACTGCAGGCAATATAGAGAAGAAATCTTGAAATTTCAATACCCTGTAGATCGGTAACGCGCGGACCTATGTTTACTTATATGAATTTTTAGTCATGAAATAAGCAAACAAATTACCCCTCCCTTATGATATGATATTTAGGAACACCCTGTATAGTTATTTGCAGCAACGGTTTCAGATACATGGTTGTGCATACCACAATTTTATATACATAGTATTTCACAATACCGTACCGTTATTTCTACGGATACTGATACATTAAAAAAAAAACACATGTTTTCCTATGAACATGGTACATGACAATGAATGAAGCATCGGTTAAAAATGTATGTCCAGATGCCCTTATTACAATGGCTTATTTCTTTATATTTCCGTCATTTTTCATCACATGCAGTTTATCAGGACAAGAGGCCCAAAGCATAAAGATGAAAAATCATAATTAATAAAGAAAGTGCCTACTATTGTTAACTGCGACTTTAAGTTACACCGCTTATTTTTATTTTATTTAGTAATATTATAACCCGTAAGGCAATGAAATAGATGTACGTGCCAGTAATATTTTATAATATCCTATAAATAAGGTCATTAAGTACATATAATATATAATAGCACCAGATTTCTTTAATTGAATTGTTAACGGTCGGAATCAGATAAGGGTATATAGTAAGAATTGTGTTCCTAATTGTTTATTGCAAGATTTGCAGGCATTAAGAAAGAGTGAATTATTTGAGGTAGAAATTATTGCCCACCAGCAGAAGATACTTTTATTTATAAAAGTGTTTCCGTAGAGTTCCGTTTACGTAGCAAACGCCAGATATATTGTAGTTCGCCAATGAATTTATCGAAAATAAAAAGAGAAGGGAAGCGCTAGCGTGCAGCCACTTAAATCGGAATGGAGCGTACTTCATTGGTATGCATTGAGGATTTATACAGGCATGAAGCCAAAAACATTCATCAAGGTGGATTTAACTGAAACTCTGATTCATTGCAGCTCTAATATATGTTCGGCTTCAGCATGCACCTCGCTGAAAATTATTATTTACTGAAGCTGATTGCTTTTCCTGGCTACTTTGCAAATACCGGAAACTTTAATTTATTGTTTTTATTTTTTCTTCTCGTTTATTAACTTTTTTATAAAAACAAATTACTACATTTTCTTCGGCCACTTTTTAAATAAATTATTGTGATTCGGTACATAATTTTAATGTCACATTATGACTTTATTTGTAGTCGTTATTAAGATCAATACTATTTGTTACAATGGCATACCAGGGGATGCTAGTGGACTATGATCCCCCAAACACTAATAATAAAGTATATTAAGCAATTTTAATAATAAGCTGTTTATACTTAATTACTTTGACCTCCATTAGGATTTGATCGCGCTCCTTATTTTTTTGGGTGCCCCACCATCAATAAAGCAAAATAAAGTTTTTTAAACTAGAATTATCCGTTAAAATGTTCGGAATTTGGGGAAAGAAAATAAAATTATTTGAAGTTACGTGTTTGTAGCATGGTTTTGGTTCTGTCTTTATTTATTGAGTGTGAAAAAATATTAAAAATTGATCAAATAAACCCCTACGCCAAACGGATCAGTCAAGCATTAATTTTATGAAAATAGTTTGTTTTCTTTAAACAATTATCTCAAAAGTAGACAAATAAAAACATTCCTCTAAGTTGTTTTCAATAGAACTGAGAATGGCATCGCGTTTTAAATTATTTTTGGCGGTTTTTAGTGTTTTCTAATTCCATTTTTTATCTCATATTGGGTATATTGTTTTAAAAATATGTAAATAGCAATCATAGACTTATTTTATAAAATATCTTTTATACTAGGTAATTTAGTTTTGTCTAGCTCTGCAAAATATGTTTATAAACTAAAATATATGTAATTACATACTATAAAATAATTATTTCATTTAATTTTGTTCACTTTTAAGTTTGTATTCGATATTAACCAAGAAAACGCAGAGATATTGCATAAGATAAAATTCTATGTAATCTTCCCGCCGCACTTGTAATCACCTAAAATATGAAATTGTTAAAGATGCAGAAGTTTAATTAAGAATTAATATGGTTCAAAATATAAGTAATTCAAAGTTTTCTGATACCTTGTAAATATTTTACGGTACACTGTACATAATTCCTCTAGTATGAAGTCTTTCAGCTTAATAATTATGTATTCATCTCATGATCTTGCTAAATATTGTTGTGATTTGAATAACAATTCGTCATAATTATTTATTCCCACATTTTTTATATCCAAAGGAGCAGATACGTATATGTGAATATTAACATAGATCATAACAACAATCTTGATCAATATTTTAGTTTCTTTTTAGAATTTGAAGCAGTAGGTACGTGATTATTTTTAACGAAAAAGTACGTACAACGACTATTAAATGACTTTAAAGAGTAACTGTTAGTATGTACTGTAAATTGTACTGTACTGTAAATCCCAAATCATCTAATTAGATTTTATTATTGTAATCTGCTAAGAATTCTCAAAACTACGATTAAATAACACGAAAATAAAAATATTTTGATTAAGTAAAGTTTATTAGATATAAATATAAATCAAAAGTGACTTTATTCGTAAAATTTCCTAATGACAGCATTGCATGACAAAACTATATTAGAACTTTAAAGTTATATTTAGCCCATTATGAACCAAAATATAAATGAATACATTTTTTTTAGGTGATCCTATATTTTAACGAATTATGGAAATATTTGGAAGGATTGCACCAAAAACCCTTTGCTCTTTGGGTTATAGCTTAATTTGTATTTTTAGATTGTTATTTATATAGTTACCTAGCTAAAATTATATTTGTTTCATGCATTATGTTTCATGTTTTTCCAATTTTCAAATATATAAAATATGGATTAATTCAATAAACAGTAGGTAATAATTTCTGTTTACTTATTTTAAGTTAATAATGTTTCATTAATATGGGAAAGTTAAAAAAAGTATGTTGCTATGAAATGTGTCAGTATTGACCTAGACAATATGGATTACAATTAGTTGTTTTACTGTTTTAACAAAAATCAGTAGTAGATAAAAGACAAACCTAAGTTATGATTTCCTTTGTCGTAATTGTTGTAGATTATATTTGAAAGTGTAGTTAATAATAATATTTATATTAAATAGTAACAATATTAGGAATAAAGACAAAACAAAATACTTATATTTATTGTAGTTTATAAAATAAAGTAAGTTTAAATTATGGGTAATTTCGGCTACTTCAAATATTGCGTTTAAATAAAATTATTAATTCAAAGCAATCAAGTGTGGCAATTTAGACAGATGTAATATTCCTTCTAAAAAGACTTTAATCAAATCTTTTCCAACAAAGCCGCACTTAAACTATTTCTGTGACATATGGCGTTTATTCTATTATCCGTAAAGTTCAAACATTGCCAGCTGTTTTAGTAGGTCATTCAGTTTTATTACCGGGTTTCGTAAAAGTTCCGTTTGTCTATACCTACAAAACGGGCGTAAAAAAATTGAAACAAATAAAAATCTATGTACTGAGGGCGTCCTAGTTTCCTAAAAGTTTTAAAAAGTTTCTCCAAACTGAATTAAATTTAATGCTAACTTTTTAAAATAAAATTGCATATTTTAGAACACTATTTTTATTAAAATAAATTACAGTCACACATAGACGACAGAGAAGATAAAGAGCCTATAGTACATACTGAAAAATGAAATATTGAGCAACAATAAGCAACAAAACTTTCATAATATAAAACCAAAAACAAACAAATATAATTAGATAAACAGTATACATTTTATCCTTATCCTAAGAGAATTTTACAGCATTATGTACAATAATATTAATAGTTTATAACCGTTACAGAGACGTAAGTAGCCTAATTTTAGCCCAAACACACTGGCTTGCAAGGTACAAGTTCCTTTTCGGTATTTAGTTACACTATTAGTACTTTGACGTATACATTTGTTGTACTTTCGTTTCAAACAACTTAAATAAAAAATTTTATGTTTACCTTAAATTATAAAATTTTATGACTAAAGCTATCTTTTAGGTACAATACGCACAACTGCATAAATTCTTAAGAAGAGGTTTAAGTTTTTATTTACATTAACGCTATATTACAAAAGAAATATAATTTTTCTAAATTAGTACAAGCGGTGCTCTATCTATAGATTAGTTAAAAAATGAAGTTTTTATAATATAATATTTACAAATTTGTGCAAAAATCCAATGTGGCTGGGCAGTTCAGCTTCTATCAAAAGAGCCTTAAAATTTTTGTGTTAAATAAAGTCGTTATCACAATAAAAAGATAAAACTGTTTTACAACAATTTCAGGTAAAATTTAACTCAACAAATATTATAACGGATTTACAATTAAAATACTTTTCTCAAAATTTAAAATTTTGAAAGTAAAAAATAAATAAAAATAATATTACAATCGTCAATATAAACGTAATAATGCTCAAGATGTTCAACAACAAACAGGAAAAAAGTTTTGAATAAAGAATGTATAAAAATGAAATGTATTAAACATTCAAACTGAAAAATACATTAATGTAAGTACAAACTGAATGTAAAAGAATTATTTCAATAAAAATAAAAACTATGTTTTATATCACTCGGAAGGCAGTGTTACTGATATTATATTACATCAATCAGTCTTGTATGATTTCATAAAATCACTGTCAAAGACTATTTTTTAAATATCTCTGGCCTATATAATATGTCAGTCTAAACTACAGAATAAAATATTTCAACGTAGGTTGAGATGTGGAATAAGTTGCAGCAAATATAATGGAAGTTTGAAATAATTTAACTTTGTAGACAAACATGTTTTGGATATAACAAAAAAATATCGTATTTTTAAATAGGAATAATTATATTCAACATATTTTTTAAAATATTGAGAAATATATACGCTAAATAGTGCTGTTCTGGACACAAAAGTTTTAGGGTCACATTTATATACCTTTTTGACTCAATTTTTTCTTAGAGAAAATGTTATTTCCTTTTTAAGTTTACATAAAAATACGAAAACATGGATCAATGTAATTTTTTGATATTTATCGGCTTTTGTAAAATAAATTCGTTAAAAATATTTTACAGCTGATTAGAACAAAATACCAAATACCTAATACCAGCAAAAATGCAATATTTTTACTGAGTTTAGACTGAAATAGTTCATTCATAATATATTTAGTAATTCATCTGTATAGATATATTATTTGTAGGGGCTATTTAACAAAAAAATTTTAAGCTCTACTTCAACAACATCGACAATTTGCAATGGACATAGTTATTCTAACACTACAGTACAATAGGAATTTATAATACAAAAAAGTAGAGATCCATTATACGTAATTGCGAAAAAATGTACAATTCAGAAATTGCTACTGATAACCATAGAGTATTTTCTACTAACATCAAAATTCATAAATCTTACAATATTGCACGGATAAGTGCTTTTAAATCACTTACTAAAATTATAACAGAAATTTTGATGTTATTTAAAAAAGAGCACTACTGTTATAATACAATAATAATTAATATGTAGTATTTACAGCTTTAAGTATGTAAAACAAAATATCAGTCACTTATACAATATATTTATATAATTTAGACTTAATCTTCTAAAATAGGATTATATTTTACGTATATCGTTTAATTTTCTGAATTATGGCACATGAAACCAGTTACGTATTTTCAAGTAATTTTTCGGATAAAAAACTTTTTACAAAATCATATTTAATTAAAAAAATATGGGTCAAAAAAATATTTTACTCTTAAATATTTAGTTACTTTGGATCATAAATAATATGTTACACTATCCACTAGAGTATACACATATTTCACAGGGGTCCAGTTTTGGTTGTAGTACGTATTTTCTGTTTAGGTGTGGTCCGATTTAGTGGAAATTCCTGGTTCCGGCACTTCCTGTTTTCGGACGCCTGAGGCATTGCCACTCCGAGGCCTGTAATAATTTTACAAAATTTAGTCAAATAGCCAATTAGCATTTAATACTATTCTTAATGGTACATGCAGAAAAAATACTCCGATAGCTGGAGTAATCGGTTAAATGTCAAAAAGCAAGCCTCAAGCTTCCGAGAAACTTTTGACTATAGATATTTTCATGTAGGGTGTACCTACCAGATTCAGAACATCTATAGTCCGTACAATATTTATTGAGTTAGAATTCCAAGAAAAGAATAAGCCAATAAAGTACTGTTATCGGAACTACTGTAACAATTTACCGCGTCATGGGCGTGCCTTGAAATTTTCCGCCAATATCTTTCCACTTCGGGTGTGGAATGCGTTTAATTCCAAGAAAGTGACGCAGGGGTCTTCTTAGAATTCTGTTTCAACAAATACCTATCGTACGGACTATACGTGTTTACAGTGTTTACATTTCAAAGAAAGCATTGCTCTAAATCAAGCAGTTACGACAAAAAAATTTTGGTGCTTAAGTTTGTAAGTTTTTTTTTTTATTAAAATCATACTTTACTTATTTGGAATAATGTACTACATAAGTCAATCTAAATGCTTGGAGATGTCGTCTCAAATCAGCTTCCTAGGACAATTTTTTTATTGAAAGGGATTATCTAGATCTATCTAGAAGATGGTAATAAATTGTAGACACATTTCTTGTTATAGCACTCTTCACATTGAAATGAAAAACGCTACAAGTATGTACCTCAACCTAAATAATAGATACGCTAAACTTGAAATAAAAAAAAGTTTTCATACTTCTTGTCTTTATCTAAACTACTAATAGTGATAAAACAATTTGTACTTGACGTAAATGAGTAATTTTAAATAAAAAGATATTCATCCTCTAAAAAACTAAGAATTTTAAAACACGTGCCTTAAATGAGTGAAAAAAAGTCACATCAAGATTGATGTACTAAAATTTGTTATTTTGCTGATAAAGTGCTTATAAACAGTGAAAGAAGCATTTTCATTTGTTTAACTATCGGCGTTTTGAGTATACAATACTGAAAAACCCGTTTTCAGAAATTTTAATCCGAAGAAATCTCAGAAACAAGCATCTCCCGACCCAACTTTCTGCTTCTTTTCTGTTACTGGGTAAAGTCTCTATGAAATTCGGAACACCTTATTCACTGGGTGTTTTGTAAATCCATATTACAACTTCCAAAAGTTTATTTCTTGCATTACTTTATTTGAATGAAAATTTGAATATGGCTTGCTTTTCGAATAATATGAAATAATTTTTACTTACAAATATATAGATAACATTACAATTTAAATGCGATATCTAATTTTCAAAATACTCCGTAGGTATGCGACCATTCTTCGTTACTGATTGAAAGATATTTATATCAATTCAGTAAATTTTTGCATTTAATTGGTTATATACCATTAGTCCAAGTTTTATCAACCTAAGTCAAACATCTCTAGAGATATTTTAATTAATGTGATATTTTCTTTAAACGTCAACACCCTACATCTCGCAAATCGGTGTTTTAGTTCATTAAGAAATATTAGTTGAAAGTATCCAAAGAACCTCCTGAAGGAAAATTGGGCAAAGTTTTTTTTTTTATTTATAAACTTTGATTAATTAGATTTTCAATAACAAATATCAATAGTGTGTTCTGAATATTTTTACATAATAAAAATCTGGCACAAGTGATTTAAATATTCCAGATCATAAAGTTAGGAAGTGTTTCGAAATATTTCCTGTTCGATAAAAGTGTGCATTTTTCGATAGGTTGAACTTTAGCAGATATAACGCATCACAGATATATACGCACACGGGCCATTTATATTTGAAACTTTTATTTGGAAAATATTGCTATACAAGTTGTCAGATAATAAAACAAAAGTCGATAAATTATTGATGAATCTCGACTATCCATCCGCCTACAAAGGCAACTCATGCAATGACGATATATTTTGATAAAGTGTATTTGGCTAAAGTCGGTATAATAGAGTAGACGAGTAGATTTAGTTTTCTGATTCTTTTCTTCCTGCGACCTACTTCGTGGATTGAATTTGTTATGTTGTCACTGCACGATTACGTATAAAATATTTTTAAAAAGCACAGATGATTTATTAGATTAGATATTTTATTTTTTAGAAGATGTTTTCACAACTAAAAAGAAAAAATTCACGTCGAAGTAATTGAATTCACATATCTTAGTCTGCAGAGGTAGTAAATACAATTAGTGATTTTTGAATAGGTATGTAAATGTTTTTAATTTTGTGGAATAAATATGACTGCATCTCCTGAAACTTGTTTCAGGCATTTCTGTACTATGGCTAATATACACTGACATATATTTCTTCGAAAACTATGCAACTGGACTTACCATACGTGCGCTAAACAAAGGAAATACATAATAATTATTTATTATTTATTAGCCGCCACTTAAGGTGTTCTATAGGTAATTTATGCTTCAGTTTTATGCGCCATCACTAGACAGTAATGAATCATCAAAACAGTTAATATGTAATAGATTAGGTTCGAAGAAAGAGAAACTACTGTAAATTTTGAAAAATGGCAAGTACCTAAAAATCAATATTATTAAGATAAAAAATCGCAAAAATTATTTTATTACAATTTTTATTAAAATCGGAACTAAGTTATACGTTGGAGGAAGAAGCTGCAGGCCGATATAATGTAGAATAAATCAACAAAGTAAAAATTCTTCGAACAAATAAATGTCAAATACTTATTATTCATCTTCATAACACCAAAATACCAGTTTCACCAGCAAAATAAGTATCATTAATCAAACTATCAGAAAAGTTTTTTAAACAATATTGGCACAATATTGAATATTTTGTAGCATTTTTCTTAAAACAAAGTGGACTAGCATATAATACATATTTTATTTATAGAATAAAGGACCCCACACACAGTCAACGGAAATCGGCGACCCGTCAAATTGCCTGAAAATTAAATATGTTATAGTTTGAGATGTCCTGATCAAAAGTTGTCACGGGCCCAAGACCCAAAAATTAATACTTATCGTGATAAGTGACATTGAAAATGAGCGAGTCCCATCGCGCTTATACATAGTCTTTTTACAGAAAGCCACATGACACTTCTCTTTCTATCTCTTTCTCTGTGCGAGAAACAGTGCGAGTTCGCATGTGGCACCTTCTTGAAACAAAGAAAAGATTGTTAAAGGAATAAAAAGGCAGGCACAAAGAAAAAAGCGGGCGTAAAATAAGAAAAACAGACATACAGGAAAAAAGTTGTCAAGAAGCAAAAAAATCAGGAACAATGAAAAAAAGGCAAGTTCAAAGGAAGAAAAGCTTACGTAAAAAATACCCAAGCGAATAGAAAGTAAGAAAAGTCAAAAAGCGGACGTAAAGGAAAAAATATGCGTAATATAAAAATAAGCAGGTGTCTAATAAAAGAAGCGGGACAAAAATGGCATGCGTAATGTTAAAAAATGCAGGTACAAAGAACAAGGCAGACGTAAAGAATAAACCAGCGGATAAAAACGGCATACAGTAAAAGTAAACAGGCGTGTGGTAAAAACAAGCACACGGTAAGTAACAAAAGTAGGCGTAAAAAAATGCAGGCCTACAGAAAATAGTTGGCGTAAAAGTGGGTGTACAGCAATAAAAAGGAACGTAATATACAAGCGGGTGTATAATAAAAAAGCAGGACTAAAAATTGCAGACGTAATGTAAAACATAGGCCGGCAAAAAAAAACACGAGTGAAAAGTAAAACAAATGGGCTTAAACTAAAAGAGCAAGTGTAAAATAAAAACGCGGGCACACAATAAAAAAGCAGCGTCAAAAGTTTTTTTTAAATTTTCTGACATTGTATACCTAGTTTTCCAGTTTTTTCAAAATCATTGTTTGAAAACTAGTCTCACAATGTACCTAAGTATATATAATATTTTTATATATGCCATTTCATTCCCATTTACATTTAAACAACTATTTAAAATGTTTGTTTTATAATTATGTACAAAATAATATAGTACTTAATTAAACTTAACTATATACATCATTTACACAAAATATGTAAAAGAGTAGGTATAAGTATATGATTTTGAAAAAAAAACTGCCACACCAAAATCACTTTTACTTATGCCTACTTTCCCATAAGAAAAAAACTTCATAAACCTCCACTTTGGCAGATGTATAAAAATTATGTAAAATGCCCGATATAAGAATATCCGTAACAAAATAAATTTTATTTGCGATTTACAGTGCAGACGATATAAGCGGACATAAATCAGCGTTTATAAATTTATCTGGGTTCTATTCTTCTTGAACCGCTTCACTTAGTTGGCTCTGGCCGTATCTCAGAGTCCATGTCTAAGGATATTTATCCTGACGTATAATGCGCTGCTGTATGAAATTTGTCGCACCATTAAACACTCATGTATATGTTGGTTTGCATTGAGGTTGATACACTCGCTAGAAAATCTCATAATGCTTAAACTTGATTTTTATAGATCTAGTGGTAAGAAATTCCGTTTCCTCCAAAACTAGGTTGTTACAAATATAAGTTTTTGTTAATTTTTTAATGTCTCAGTGTTTGTTGTCTAGTAAAAAGAAAAACGTTTGTTGTTTATATGCTTATAACAGGGACATGAGTCATAATGTGTAAATTTTTATTTGATCATGCGTTGACGTAGGTCAAGAGTGTAAAGTATGCTACCGGAAGATTCATTTAAAATTCGCCAAGCAATTGTTTCAGCGCCACCCGCAAGCAAATTTCGTATCACGTATACCGACTACCTTTTACCGACATCCTTGTTATTCGATCTCTGTTCGAACCACTATGATTACATTTAGCTGTGATAGAGAAGATATATTATGTACACCGTCAACTGTGACTGTAACGATACGTGGTTCTACACTGGCTGTATTGTTTACTAGCATTTACGCTCCTTGATAAATATTAATAGTGATTGATGCAATATTCTAAATTTACTATTCTCAGTACGAACATTTTACGATCGTCGTATGCTAAGGAATGTTTTATGGAAGATCCGAAGATATACCATATACTTAAATAGACAAATAGAAAATATATTATACAGGGTGACAATCAAACTCTATGTTTTATAAAGACAGCTTTATTAGTATAGGAGTTACAACAGCGTCATATTTAAGTACTAGGTACATTTAACTTCTACTAAAACTCTTCGAATTCCGATTTTTTTTAATAATCTGGTTTAATCAAATATATTATACGTAACTATCAGTAGGTAGGTATTATTAAAAGTACGCTATAATAGCTTTTATTATATTGTATTTTTAGGGAAACTCAGAAATGAAGTTATGACAAAACTAACTCTTGGCATAAGAAAGTTAAGTTTGGTTTTCTGTTTTAAAAACATCCCTAAGTTTATTATCTTGAAGACTTATAAATTAACTTTTGTCATCGTTATTTATTGCTTCTTAAATATTTTTGTATAACCCAGGTGTTTTTATTTTCCTATTGTTTTTTCATCAATACTCTTCAAAATACTGAATATTGAAAATCTGAGCAATATGTAAAAGGCTTCAAAAAGCTGATGAAATTATTTTACCACTAATTATGAGGAAAAGTCATTGAATAACGGGAACTATTTTATACAATTGTTATTACAATTGCGCTTACAGCAATTGTGTTATTTTCGGCATAGTACCACTACTTTGTAACAAAACTAATCCATCTACCCATAACCTTGTGGATACCCTTTACAAATATTTAAACTTCCATTAAAGAAATTACGTGATAACGTGTTGGGATACAAATAGTTCTGTATTGGCGCACTTCAAAGAAAAATGTAAGATTATTGTCAATACAGTAGCATGCTGATGAAAAAGCCGAAGCTCGCGACACAACAGTAAGTAAAAGTAAAAGTTTTATAGGCTCCACCGACTTGAAGGTCAAATATTAAGTAAAATTTGTTTAAAACACAATAAATATCTCACTTACTTTAGATTTGTGACATTTCTTTGAATGAAAAAGGATCTTGAGTGAAGCATTTTTCCATACACAGCAAAATAACCACTACAACACTATTTCACGTAATTTTACTATTTTCATAAAAATAACTATTCTGGAATCACTAATTACAAATAATTTAAGATCTCAGTAGGGTTTTAGAGGCTAGATCAAAATGTTATATTCTGCACTTATGTTTACTGCTTACAAGTACTTTTAAAACTCAATAACAGAAAATTTTGACGCAGCTATACGCATGCGAATAACAAATGTAGCCGGTCATATTACCAAACAATGTGTTTTCAAATGGTCCATCAAAGTTCCACACCCACGGCTTCCATACTCCTGCTCATTTATTAAATACACACTGAAATTCTGTAAGTGTTGTAACGTACTGTCCCCACTTGGCGCCATCACACACCCATTTGTTTGGATTTTCAAAGAACATTTGTGGGATCAGATACAGTAATGGATTGGGTAGGTGAAAAGATGGTCAAAAAGAGCAGCAAAACGACAGGTTGACGAGTAAATAGTAGGAAAGTCTAAAACTAAGACACAAACAATTTCTATATGCACTGTTGTAACAAGGTACTAAATAATTCTTGTTATTTAATTATTTTCGCTGGCTGCTAAAAGAAATAATAATTGTAAAAAACGCGTATTAGACTAACTGGTAATCTTGGACAAACTTTTAAGTAGTTTAAAAACATTTGTGTTACCACACCTAATGATTGTACATTTGCCGGTGTTACCAAACATGAAAAATTCGAAAGAATAATGTCTTAAAAAATAACAAGATATATACAGTGTATCCATGGTTGGAGCTGCAAAGGGGCATAATTGTCATTCCTATTAAAAAATTTTGCTTTCGTCCAAACATATAAAAATGTTTGGAGTCTACCTGGTTGTTGCCAGTTGCAGAATTTCTTTTCATTTCCTTAACCTTAACTAGGAATCTTTGACTTGTTCTTGTTTTTCTCGGCCTAGGCTGTGTGGGAGCGCACCCGCATTAGATCGTCTAGGTTCGCTCAAATGTTATTGGCAACCAATGCTGCCCGAAGCCGAAATAAACATTAGGGCAGACACAGAGGTATTAATAGCTCATACGCCCTCACAAAGTCTAGTCCGAGAACAAGGACAGGTCAAATATTTTATCCTTAGAACTCAATAATGAACTATTCATTTAACAAACACGTAAATAACCAATTCTTTTTCAACATTTAGTATGTACAGGGTGTCCATACATCATCTTAACCGTAGGTGTCAAGGACATGGAATTTTTAAACTAAAATTTTGACATTTATGTACGAGTAAAAAGTGAGTTACAGCAGATTTTCATTTCTGAAAAATTAAATAGACCTTGTTTAGAACATAAAAAATATTTTGTGTGCAGACATCTTTTTCATACAGGTAAGATATTAAAACATTTTACTGAGGAGTTAGGCACAAATAAAATTTATGTTCATATACTAAATCAATCGATTGCTACATAATGCCATATTATATATATTTTAGTTTTAAACAATTTTTAATAACACAGAAGAACCCATTTTACCTACACAGGACGGAGAAATAAAAACAGTCAAAGTAATTCTAGAGCTTCCGAATTTGGAATACCTGAATATATTTTATTTATGATTAAAGACACTCTTTCCGCAGAGAAAGTATTCTATTCATCCTGGAAACTGCATTTAATTTTTCAAAATTAAAAAGATGCTTTACAGATAATTTTATAACTAAGCAGAATCGTTCTCCAAAATACCAAATTTATGTGTAAACATTTTGTGTTACCTATTGACATTAATGGTTACGATGATCTGGGGAGAGCCTGTAGATATTAAATGTTGAAAAGGGATTGATTTTTTACGTTTCATAACAGGCATGGTGTGTCATTGAATTATATGAACAAAATTAATTATTATGATTTCTTAATTCATATACAGGGTGTTCCCTACACCCAGTACATGTCTACTTAAGACTTAACTTATGTAAATTTGAACAAAAATAGAATTTTTAAACGGAAATATTTTTTTTATAAAATAAAACAGTATTCTCTCTTTACAGACACATTGTATATGCAATTTGTCTCTTAGGAAAGCAATTGTTATTGTTTCCAATATGGCGTTTCGAATCTTTTTTTTTATAAAAAGTGGATATGCCCAAACCAAATTTCATATTTTTTTTCATTTGATACCGATATGAAGCATAAGTGCAGGGGCAATTATAAAATTCTGTGTGGTATCTAAAATCGTCAAAATGTAAGGGATGTCCCATTTAAAATAAGTAACGTCTACCTCGGTTATAATCGAAATTTCCTAGGGATCGAATCCTGTTTACCAAGCTACATGCCTTTATCAAGCCTTTCAACAATTGATTCTGAGATACAGAGTGTGTAAACAACTCTATCTTGGATATTTAGTCATACTAGTATACGTACATGGAGCGTTAATAGAGATACCTACATAAATAACCTTTATTATCGAACAGTTACGTATTTGCCATTTTCTGTGTGATGAAGTGATCAAAAATATCGCCCGCTAACAGAATATTAAAATACAATTCGTAGCAAGTTTACACAATGTTAATGCAAATCAATTGCTTATGACTACCGGCCGTCTATAAATCAATTACACTGTGATTTGATACATTAAGGTATCTGTCAAACAAATGAATTATACCGTTCATGATGAAATATTAACTTCTGACTCGGTACGTGAATAAATGTTTAGTTGTCGGGCATCACGTAGAGGAAGAAACATAAACAATAGTGCAAGACTATTTGTAAATACCTCGCTAAAATTTGATGGATTATCATGATAATCCAATAGTAATCCATGAAAAGCAATTAGTTCTTTAAATAAGTTACGTCTATATTTAAAACTTAATCTGATCGCTCGATCAATCTGATATTTAAAACAAATGTAAAAGAGTATGGAAATTAATTGACGTGCATAAATATTTTCATAGAAGTACTAAGATGGTTAAAAAATGATGTATGTAATTGTTTAGTGAAATTGTCATTTAAAAATGTGATTTGAATTTAATTAATTATTGTACTAACATGGCTTGTGCCTACTACTTAATCATTAAGTTAATTTTATTTATCTTTAAAAATTTATAATTATATTTTTGAAGGAGCAAGTGCTGCAGTTACCCTACCAGAGATATATTGGAGTCTTTATAATTTAACAACTTTAAAAATGTGCGCTTCGCTCTTTCCAAGAAATCAATCTAACATAGCTTGGAACCCAAATCAAAGAACAATATTCTAATCGAGGTCTAACGAAACAATTATACAGCAACTTTAAAATTTAAAGTCTGTTGTAAAGAAATATTACTCAATCCCCAATGCCATTTAAATATTTTGGGGCGATGCTTACCCTTGCTTGAGGGTGAAAGTGGAGGAGTCAAAAATACCAGCAAAGAATGTCCCTCTTTAATCTAAAATCGAAGGGTCTGAGCGTTTATCTACAATCTTGACGCAGTTCCTCAAAATGGCTCTGTTTCGTTTTCATTTGGCCACCCTATATTTTATACATAACCTGCTAGTGGCTACTATTAATTGACGAACGATTGATTTTTCTAACACTATGATTTTACTTCTATCAAATTTAATTAATTATTGTGACAAGTGATTTTTAGTTCATTTAAAAAAAAAAGAAGCTACTACAAAGTAACTAAATCCTTTTAACTTAAAACTATTTCAATTTGGAGAAAAAATTACTAATATTCAAAGTTAGTATACCTACTTCAGAAGTAACTAGTATTACAATTTTTAATATCTCATATATACATTTTTGACATCAACTTAAGCTTATGGCATGAGTAAGGATACATATCGTCTTTTTTAAAAAATAAAAAATAAGAATCTATTAGAATCGTAAAATTTCACAATTTGAAAAATGTAAATTCCTTTAGACAAACAGAATTAAGTTTCATTCTTCGTAGATAATAATCAGTTATGACATTAAAATATGTAACCATTTTTAAGATACATAATGCATAATCCAAATAAATCTTTGTTGAAATAATTTCTATAAACTAATTTACATACAGGGCGTACCAATATTACATATAGATGCCTGAGGTCCAAAATAAGATGATAAAATTGGCAAAAACTAACTCCCGCACGTTTTTTCACATCTTAATCAAATATTTTCTATACAGGGTATATATAAAAGGAGAAGCACACATGCTACTGATTTTTTTAAATCATCACAAATACGTTTACAAATAACGAAATTTTGTCTATTTATGTCCTCAGCACAAGACTCATTAATCTGCATCAAACATCTTGTAATTAAACACATTTTTGATCCCAACAGTTTGCAACAGTTCCACGAACACACAATACTGGGACACCTAATATAATGTATGAATTTTTTTATAATTTATTAGCAATTTCCAAAAGTACTACTGCTAATTAATGAGGTATATACTTTTTGAAATTTTCTATGGTTGGAAACACTGCAAACTTAGGAAAGACGCATGGGTATACGAAATATTAAAACAAAAATGTTACGCGAGTAATAAAATATCTGGGCGAAACAATGCAATCATAAAACATTTAACACAATCAGATAAACACAATGTACTGACCACTGACAACACTGCCACATGCGACCTGTGATCTCCGCCAATTTCACTCCATAACTCATAACCCATTTATCCCCCGATAAAAACACCCCGAATGTTAAATACGAATTGCGCCGGAAAGTTACAAATTGCATTTTTTAATCATTTTCATAATTTCATATATCTGCATAGTAAATAATACCAGAAATAAAGATTTTAATTAAATAAATAATTAAATTTTATGATATTTTTGAGTTTCTATAAATACGTGGGTAATAAATATAATATTATTACAATAAAATATGTATACAGTGTGTCCCACAAAGTGCACAAATATTCTGTGGTAAAAATAAAAAAAATTATATAAAAAGTCAAATATTTTTAATTGTCCCAGAACACGTATTGATTGAAAAAATTAAATTATTTATATAGCGATAATTTAAACTAAAAGAGATTGATTGCAAAAACAACCAAAAAATAAAAAGAATCATGTGAACACAATTTACTGTTCTTATACTTAGAACAAGTAAACAGATATAAAAATAATAGAAAACTAGGAAGTAATATTGGTTTTCGAAGCATCCGTCATCAGATTTCCAAAGAAAACCGTTCCATTTTTTTAAAAGAAACTACACTTTTTATTATTTAACAAATGTCTCAAAGTTATTTTTCTATTTATTCGTGTCATAAGAATGTTAGATTATGTTTGCATATTTTTGTGATTATAATTTTTATATATCAACCTTGTTCAGTTTCATTTATTTCTTTAAGTAAAATTTTGTAATGGACTGGTAAAATTTTGAATGGAATATGTAATATAGGTTTGGGACTAAAGGGTCTGTTGAAAGCCTGCATAAGTACATATATTTAAAAAAGTCATAGAACGAGAATTTTAGCTTCGCGGAAGGGCTAATTCCGTCACTGGAAACTGAAATGGAAATGCCGAATTATGTGCATGGTTTTGTAACTACTAAGTGTAAGTGTTAAATTTTGTGAAGCTATTACACACGTTGATATTAATAAAATATAAAATATGATTTTTTTTCACAAACGTTGCTTATTTTGTTTCAGCCACTTAGTTTGTAAACTTCCTCCTGGGACACTCGATACATTCAAAACATGGTTAACTAGTCTGGTAAGTTTTTAGTCTCTTGTACACAATTATTTTGGTAGACTGTTAAGCGATGAAAATCAAGAGAAGTAATAAAAAATTCAGTTTAATTTCAATACTTACGGAAAAAATAATTAAAACACCACAATATCCCAAAATGTTGTTAAGATACCTACAGAGCGTTACCTAAAATTGGTAGCCGTAATCAGTTTTCAAAATTATGGACAAAATGTAAAATAGTAGTAAAATAATTGAAATTCGTATATATAATTTAAATTTGAACAAAACTATTCCTACTGTATTCTTTAATTCCATAAAAATTAATAATTTACTGTTAAAAGGTACCATTATAAATAAATAAATGTTATCGTTAACATTTTCCGAAAACAATTATGTATCGTTGTATGTTTGGAGTAAGGCAGATTCAATCTGATTACTACGCCGCCCTATGTAAGAGTAAGTTTTTATTACTGCCAACTATTTTTATCAAACATTAAGAATATGCCTTATCTATCTATAAATATACAGGGTGTAAGAAGTATGACTGCTATAACTTCACCATGAGATAGAGTAATCACAAATGAACAAAAAAGTTGTATATTATAGGGGTGCAAGATTAACAGTTTTCAAAACACAGCGAGTATTAATATTGGGATGTTTCATCACAACGTGACAACAGCGCTATACGGCTGATGCACACCACGTTTGCACGCGGCAGACTTGTCCTACGGACAAAATGTAAACAACTATTATTGTAAAACATTTAGTAAATTTCAAGACAATTGTTTCCAGTTTTTAAATAAAGAAAATAAAATGTATCGATTTTGTAGTTCGAAGATAGTGTTGTACTTAAAGTTTAGCTCGAATTTAAGTAATTATGAATCTCTTAAAAAAGGAACTTAACTTTTAATCAAATTATGAATTTGAAAAATATGTAATTGAAGTACCCAAAGATTCATGTCGTCCAAATAATCATACGTATTAAAAATAATTTGGAGACTTACTAAATAGCAAAATTAAACGTACAAGTATAAAAAAAACTACAATATATGTTCAAAATGTCCACCACCATTTTCGATGCACGTACGACTCCAATTTTCACGCACTCGCTGGAAAACATCTCAAGAAGGAAATAGTGGTACACAAAAAACAGTCCACGTTCCAATTCCAGATACCAACAATAACTGAATTGCGTATTGCTGGACAGCTTAGTACCTCGTGTTAATCGCCGCGACGTTGTCACATTGCTCGATATTTTTATCGAATTTTAAATTTATTACAACGCTAATTATTTTTTAGAAGCATAAAGAAGTTCAAAAAAGTCATAAACATAATATTTTATGGTATTCTATGCACGCAATTTATGTCAATATTCTTTAATTAATCAAATTTTTGTACGTCAAGTTGGAGATTTTGATAATTTTGTTCTCAGAAATGGTTGAGTTTAGGACCCATGTCATATAAGGTTTTTTTTGTTTATTTTAATGTATTCTATCGTCTGTTAAAATTAAGGCAGTCAAATTTCAAACACACTGTAGAACACGCTATATTTTCCGTACTTGTTAAAGTAAACATGGCATAATCTTCGAAAATGAAACAAATATATATTCCTGAACTATAACTAAACTATGGTTCTCATTTAAAAAATTGGAGTCCTTCAATGCTCCGCTAACAATGAGATTCATTAAAAAAATGTATCATCAAGTAATCAATATTATGCCGAAAAGCTCATATGTTATATCGTTTAAAATTAATTTACATAACATCTACCTGAAAACGGCTATTCGTTAGTTAATTTAATAAAATTAAATAAACTGAAGTACATACTTATGTTTTTTTAGTTATTATTCTGTTTTATGCAAATGTACACAATTAACAACTGAAAAAGAAAATATGATAAGTCAACTGTTATGAATTTTTTAACTGGTGTATGAAGATTAACTAGAAGGGAGCATGAAAAGATAAACCATAATTAGCGGGATGTCATTTACACTTGTTATTTAAAATTAAATTGCTTTATCCACAGATATTCATCTCTGTTTCCACCCTCGCTTTTTATTAATATAAACCGCACTTTTATGTTGCGAAACCAAATAAAAAACAAAGCGTTTTCTGTTATTAGAGCAACGTTCTACGGCGCAGCTAAATAATGTATACGACTACTACGTACCGAATATTATGGAAAACTTAAGTATAAGTGAAGCAACATTCGCTATTTTACATTTATCTCTAATGAGGTAGCAGCTCGCCATTAGCATGATAGAGATCGATTTAGTTTATCCATCAAGTTAAGGAAACTAAGGTGGTCACGTCATGACATTATTAAAATATTCCAAACAGGCCTGACAATTGAATAAACTGAAAAGTGCGTTGAGGAGTTGTTGTGCAACACCGTTCCCTTAATTATTTCGTAATTCCGTAGCCCAAGCTTAAAATGTTAATAGAGTATCTCAAGAAGTAAATGCATTAGTCTCTTTATCAATAGGGGCAATCGACTACCATCGAGACGTCCGCGATCTTAAAAATACAGCTGAAGCACATAAAACAGCAACCTTCCTTATCTTCGGTGCTCCAGGAGTGCTAACAAGAAAGCCAGCATGTCTTTGGTGTACTGAATTTTTAAGGAATACAGGCGCATTATTGAGATGTTACACCGGGAATCTTGATTGCTGATTTCATTCAATTTCCCGGCCTCCAACACCGTGATTTCACATAAGATCAGAACATGCGCACGAACTTGTTAATTGCTACCGAGATAAAGTGATAGAATTACGTACACCCCACAGAGAAGCACTGAAATTTGTATGGGAATTACGAAAAATCGTGACACCACCTTTCAATCAGCTAAAAAAATGTTCACAGAAAGTATTAGTCGTGTTTACTTACAACGTTAAATATTCATATGCGAAAATTTAAGTTTTAATTTGAGAAATTTGTTACACAGAAAAAATCATAAGAACAGAACAAAGTCGTGTTTGAAGTAAATAATTTTCCAATTTATTTCGAAATTTCTCTTAGTTTGCTTATATTCCGATTTTCCGTGAACTAAAATATTTTTTTATCGAAATTTTGCTTACAAAATGATCCTGTCAATTAGTTAAATATCTAATTCACAAAAAATTCTTGCAAAAATTTTAGGTGTTATACGAAGTTTGGAGAGTAAGTGGAATCACAAACATTTTTTTAATTACATCATTATTTGTATTTTTTATTATTAAATAATTCGGATAACATATTATGAATACTTAATACACTGAGAAAATTATAATCTAATAGCAAACTAACCTATAAGTTCGGGTATGAATAATTTAAATTTAAATTACTTAATTATTTATTATTATCTATGTAGAACAATTAAAATTAACCTTTTTATAATGTTACGTTTAAATTATTATAAATTTGATTGCGGTTAGTTAACTAAATCAACGGAAAAAAAATCTTACACATTTCAAGACTATTTAATACTATCTAAATTTCTTAAATGGTAAATATTAAATAAACTATCACTACTACAAATGCTACTTAAAAATACTTTATTTCTTCATTTATGTGTATTACTTAGTGCATAGATTTTATTTATTTCCTTATTTTTTTGTTCCTTTTAATTTTGTTTGTAATTAATGTACTTCTTTTATTATTGTCTGTAAAATCCCTGTTTTATAATTGGGTAGTACCTGTTGAACAGTGTATTAAATAAAATAAAATAAAATAAAATGCACTGAAATAAACAGAACATGTTTACTATAATATTAATATACCAGCAAACTTTAATAAACTAGTTTGATTTGAAAGAGCTTAGCTTGTCTGCTGTTTTTATGCGCAAAGACTAAAATAAAGTTTGCCAAGGAGAGCACATGTTCAGTGTCCACAAATTACTGAAGGAAGGTCATACTGTCTGTATCTATAATAAAATGGAACAACAGCTAAAGTTATATAGTTGTTATTATATTTTGTAGAGTGAAGTATTTCTGTTATCTATACCGTTTCTATTTACTATATGTATTTTGCAAGTGCATGCGTTTATTTTGTATAATGGCAGTGATGTTGGACGAGGCCGAAAAACTAGAAAATTAATAAATCGAAGATTAATAAAGTGCGAGCTCTGACCAATGTATTTCTAAATAGCGCTTCTCTTAGCATACGACAAATGGAAATGATTTAATGTAAATTAATATTTCTTTCAGTGTAGAATAATAAATGTATCTCGTTATGGGTTTTGGCTACAATCAATTAAAACATTTCTCGAAATACCTCAGTATCAGTCAGGGAATGTTTACATTAAATTATTTTTTTCTAACCCAAAACCATCACACTGAAAAAATGCAGATAAATAAAAAATTAAAATTACATATTACTGTATCACTTCATATTAGGATGGTTTACGCTTTTTATCTTTAATCTAAATTAATTTAGTTTTAACGTTTCATTTTAACAGATGTCAGTTTATAATTTTTAGGACACTTTTTAAATAGAAACGTTAGTTTTGAAAATGAAAGTGAATTAATTTTGAACACATTTTGAAAACGGAACAATTGGTGAAACTGGTATAGCGCTTATTTTTTTATTTGTCTGCTTCTATTAGAGTACGATTTGTAGTCATGCAATAATAATTTTATTATAACAACCCTCTTGATTCATTAATTTATATATTTTTTGATATGAGTCAAAATATCCAAACTTATGCCACAAATAACACACAACAAGACAACTTTAAATCTATGTTAAAAATGACTAAACTACTATTTGCGAATTCGATATTTCGCCTTCAGAATATACTTCACAGAGGGATACCTCTCGATTTTTTAAATATCCATTATAGGGCAAATTCAAAGAAGGGTCTTATTCTGGGTTTCCTCCGTGAACCGTTTTTTATGGTGCCAATAACAGGAGTCAGGTAAGCAAGCCAGTTCTTACAACTGACCTAAGTTTGCTACAATAAAATATGCTTTAAAAAATAACTGTACTTTATTGTTAAATCTGGTGACCTCCACTTTTCTAGCTTACCTGAAACATTTATCTTCTGTTTTTCTGGTGCAATACATAAAAAATATATTGTTGTATTCAAGGTAGACTTTGTATTATATTGCTTCAAGGAAAACGTTTTTGCGTTATATAACAGAGTACTGACTTGACCTCGAAATTATGTGCAAAATATTGTGTCCTCGTTGTGTGTGACGTCGCGACGTCATTTGCCAAATAATAATAGTTTTTATTTTTTTATTAGTTTTGAAATTAAGTTGCTATAGAGCTGATATATTCTATTAAGAGTAGATAAGGAAACAATAATGTCGTCGGGTTATATAAATATAAATATAAAATAATTGTAAAATTAAATTAATAACTCAATTTTTTTGAACCCAGTGCCAATAAAAGCCAATGGTAGTGGAAAGCCGCTTAAGCGTAAATCTGATTTATCGAGATATTTCCAAAAAAAAAGATAATGAATTCTTTTATTTTTAAGAATTTTATTAAAATATCTATTAAAAAACGCATCAATCGACTTTTTTTATTATACTTTCGATTCAGGTTTTTGTTTCAGCCTTGCGGTTTCATTGTTCCCTTTGCAATTATATTGCTTCTTCAGCGTCATATTGAATTGAACATGAATGAATATGAATATGCTGAACGAAAAGAGCGTTTTCTAAAGATGTATCATAAACAAAAAGAAAATTGAATAATGTGCCCAGAAAACATATTGTAAAAATAATGCTGCAAAAAAAATGATGATTCTTTCGCTGAACCGTAATGTCGAAACAAAAAATTTTAGTGTAATTTTATGTAAAAAGTTGTAATAAAATTATTTCGGATAAAAAAAAATTGAGAATGAAAAAAAAATTATATACAGGGTGTTAAAAAAAGAGAAATATTTCAGGAGGTAATAGTATGAACCAAAATAAGCAGAAAAGTCTTAATAAACATGGGTCCGCAAAGTAACGGTTGCGGAGATATGGACCACTATTCGTTTTTCAAACATTTTATTTTATTAGGAATAAACCGACAAAGGAAGCTTTTAACAAACAAAAAACAAAGTTACAGAAGATGTTCAAAGTGCCCTCCGTCCATTTCCAAGCAGGCACGACATCTTCGTCTCAACGATATTCGAACTCTTTCGAAAACACCCTCCTTGGTTTGGATTTCTTGACACTTTTGATTAATCCGTAGCTGCAGCTCTTCCAGGCTATTTACAGGAGTACCATACACTAATGTCTTCAAATATCCCCAAACAAAGAAATCTAGAGGGTTCAGATCAGGCGATCTTGGAGGCCATAAAACAGGTCCGGCCCTTCCTACCCATCTATGTGGAAAAGTTTGGTGTAAATGCTCTCTAACGGCCATGGAAAAATGAGCTGGAGCACCATCATGCTGGAACCACATTTGTTGCCTCTGATTCAAAGGAATGTCTTCCAAAAACTCATACAGTGTGTTCTGCAGAAAGTTGAGGTAAGCAGCGCCTGTTAATCGGTTTGGTAAAACAACAGGACCTAGAAACCTGTCACCTACAATACCCATCCAAATGTTTAATGAAAAACGTGCCTGATGTCCAGATTCTATTAGAGCATGAGGATTTTCGTCGGCCCAAATATGCGTATTGTGAAAATTAAACACTCCATTTCTTGTGAACCCGGCCTCATCAGTAAAAAGAATGTTTGCAAGAAAACGAGGGTCTTCAGCATCATGACGTAGAAACCAGCGGCAAAAAACCAAACGTGCTTGATGATCATTTATTGGATTTAAGGCCTGTACTCGTTGCACATGGTATGGATAAAGCAGTTGCTCGTGAAGGATTCTCCAAACAAGAGGACCACTAATTCCTACCTCGGCTGATATTCTCCGCACACTCGTACCTGGATTCTGCTCTACCAGTGCTAGAATTTCTTCTTCTGCTCTAGGAGTGGATACCGACCTTGGTCTTCCGGATAAATGGCACTGTTTGCTCAAGGAACCGGTATCACGCAATCTTTGGTGAATTCTTCCAAACATGCGTTGTGAAGGAATCTGGCGATTTGGATAAGCGTCAACATAAAGACGTCGCGCTTCGGTGGCGTTCCCATTAGCACGACCATACATGAAATGCATGTCTGTTAATTCTGCGTTAGAGTAACCAGCCATAGCGAAAGAAAACTTGTGCACTGAGAACAACTGTCAAATACGTACTGTTTATTTCACTAAACATCAACCAACTATTATAAGAAAATACACAACGTTTTTGCAAAATTAAAAAAGGGGCTAAAAACATAAAACATTCCATATCTCCGCAACCGTTACTTTGCGGACCCATGTTTATTGAGACTTTTCTGCTTATTTTGGTTCATACTATTACCTCCTTAAATATTTTACACTATTTTCTTAACACCGTGTATAAGTAAGTAACCATTTTTCAGATATGCATAATTAAATATTCACTTGGTATTGTATTTATTTTAATTCTTATTTCAGTCTTCATGCTTGAAACCCTATTCTGAATTTTAAATCGTCTATAGTCCGAAAACATTAATTTGATAGGTATACATGTTCATTTAGAAATGACTACAACACTGTTATCACACTCCTAATAAGCACATCCTCAAAAATATATAATTTCAGGACAACTGATTCAAAGGTACATTCTCAGAATTTAGTAAAAATAAAAAATATTTTTTCAAATAGAATGAAGACGGACATATTTCAGAGACAACTTCGATTTTAATTTTGAAAATTTGGGCAATAGTGTTTGCGGGCATGCCCTTCTCAACTAAAATAATGGTGTCCACTTAACGCTTCCGGTTATACAGGAAATTGACGTCATCTTCGTCATTTTAAAAGGAACACCCTGTATATTATTGCAATTTTGGATTCTACGTCAATTTTTAGGTGAACTTTCATATAGGTTTCCTATTCTTAAAGTTAACCGTTTTTGATACATTTAATTTTTTTTCAAAAAAAAATAAAAAAACTACCTAATTAGAAAATCAGGGTGTTCCATTTAAAATAACGGAAATGACGTCAACTTCCGGTATAAGCGTTATGTAGACGTCATTATTTTAGTTGAGAAGGGCATATCCGTAAACACTATTGCCCAAATTTTTAAAATTAAAATCGAAGTAGTCTCTGAAATATATCTAATGTCTCGTCACCGTGGGACACCCTGTATAAGGCGTTGCAGAACAAAATGGCACAATACCCCTAAAATGTAATCAATTGCTCAATCTTATTTTGTTAATTACACCCTATAAAAAGAATGAGAGTAAAAATTTTGATAAACGTATTAAACAAAATATAATAATTTACAAAAGAAATGCATTAAATAATATATTATCATTCTTTTGCAGAAGATTTGTATGTTACAAAGAAAAAGCGATAAATTAAAAAAAAGATATTATTAAATGTATCCGGTGCACGAAGATTAATAATAAGAATGATATAATGCCGGAAGGATATTAAAGAAAAGAGAAGAAATAAGAGAGCAGACAATAAGTCAAACGACATCTGTTGCGGATTCGCGATCGTACAAAAACTGGAATTACAACAGACTAATCTAATTGCTGTGAAATAACCATAAAGCTATCCTCCTGACGATAGAGACATCTTGCGGCCGCGAAACGAGTTCTGTAAAATAGCCATAAACCAACTTGCTAACGACATAAATTGTACGAGCCCCGCTAAGAAGGATACAACACATACAAATTCTCAATTAGCCTCGAAGCTACTGCACAGCGATTTTTATTGACTTCGCGATATCTTTCTAAAGATCTCCGTTGTTCATAAAAAAACAAAACTAAATACGTAATTTCGTGCGTTCCTGAGATGAAAACTAACATTCGATAAAGGAATTATTGGAAGAGGTTTTTCATTTTTTTTTTTTTCAAAAGATTTACGTCAAATATTTACTGCGTATTTCGTTATTTTGTAATTTTCAGTCGTTTTATGAAAGAAAAATATAACATGGAAGATTGGAATTATCTGGCAACTTTAAAAGCAAATATACACGATCGATTTTATAATTCAGACAAACATAAACAGTTCTAGCTTACGAGTTGTCAGTAGAATGAGGCGTTTGCGTTAGTTTCATTACGATTAAATCCATTGAATTGTTTTATACTTAAGCGACTAGCCGCCATTATAAGCAACTGTTGACAACAACATAAGAACAAAGATTGAATTGATTGAATCTAAGTAAAATGGTAGTAGAACAATGTGATATACAGATCAAAAACGCGATATATGTGTATGATGCGTTGTTATTCATTTTACTTATAGGTGTAAGAAGAAGATAAATAACATTGATTTTCCTTAGATAAAATTTATTATCTACATATACAGGGTGTTTCAGAAATACCTCCCGTAAATTCAGGGGGTGATAGTACGACAAAAAATAAGAATTTTTTGTCTTATGAGCTATATATATATCTCCTCTCGTTTTCGAGATACAGAGCGACAAAGTTAAATTTTTTAAATAGAATTTTTACGAAAATTTCCAAACGGTGCGAAATATTTTTATGAAATTTGGTATTCCGGGGTTTTTAAGGACGCCAAATACGCTGGTTTAATTATTTTTTTTTGTATATTTTATAGAGGGCGCTAGTTAAGCTACATTTATAATAAGGACAGTTTTCGAGAAAAACGGCTTTTAATTGAACTCTTACAATATTACGGTGTAGAAAATAGGTGACTTTTCTGAAAGTAGGCTTATGTCAAAACTTATTGATGGATGTCTCATAAACAACGTATATATTCTCAGTAATATTTTAAACTCTAATTAACTTTATATCAAAATTTTAGCGATTGTTAGTGACTGTAGTTAGTAATGACTAATTACTACCTAACCTAACCTAACCTTGAAAAAATTAGAACCTAAAACGTAATAGGAATGTAGCGTAACTAGCGCCCTCTATGAAATATCCAAAAAATAATTAGACCAGCGTATTTGGCGTTAAAAACCCCGGAATACCAAATTTCATAAATTTACTTCGCATCGTTTGGAAATTTTCGTAAAAATTCTATTTAAAAAATGTTATTTTGTCGCTCTGTATCTCGAAAACAAGAGGAGATAGACATATAGTTCATAAGACAAGTACTATCACCCCCCGAATGTACGGGAGGTCTTTCTGAAATTATATTACCTAACAAACCTAATTAAAAACAAATACATATACGTGCGTACTAATATATAATATATAATTATTAACAACTGCAAGAAAGCAACAAATGTATGCCGCAAGAGCGATATAAGTGACACTGTAAGTCCTCTTCTTACACCTGGGTCATTAATTATGCTACGCTATCGACTCATTTTAAGTAAAGAATAATGAATGCAAAATATTTCTGATATTCAAATGAAACTAGGAACAGGTTATTAGGTTAGCATTTGCACTAATCTCATGGAGAAACAGTTTTTAAATTGTTACCTGCGGCGGACATGAAGAGCTTCCTTTCACCTAAAAAAATTCATTTTCAGTAGAATGATTAATCTCTTTTTTGTTTTGAGTGTCTTAAAAGAAGTAAAATCTATTTTTAATTTTATTTTTTTCTAAAATTATAAATAATCATTTGGTGCAATCTTCTTGTTGCTGTTAAACTTTTACTTCCGATGATGCTAGAGAATTTAATAATACAATTTTGTTTGAAATTCATGATTTTATTTTTATTCATAGCTTTATAAATACGTAAGAAGCTATCTGTTATAACATATTTTCTCCTATATATAGAAAATATGAAAATAAGAATTTTCGAAGAACACTAACATGTCAAATTTATTATTTTCTTATTAAAAATATTAAACTAAATTCGCAAGGACTTTCTCGTCAATTAATTTAATTTTATTGGAATATTTTTCATCATACTTAAAAATATTGAAAAATAAATGAAGTGATATTTATAATACATTTTATTAATGTACGAGTTTATTTATTTTACTTAAATCTGCTATGTTTTTTGCCTACAATTCTATATCAGATTTTTAAATGTGTTCAATTCCCGCAGAATAAATACGTTAAAATGATCGATAGGTTTAAAATCTGAGAAATAATGAATGTAGTGCGGTAGGACGTCTTTTTATCCATCCATTACTATAGTTTGTTTTGTCTACTTACTATAATTATCTTTATCTAATATTATTGTTCTGAAAGATTAAAAGTTCATATGACATAATTTCAAAAAACGTAATTTTGTTGTCACTCTTGTTATAACTTTTCTTGAATTTATTTTATACCTACTCATAAGTTAATTCTAACATATTACTTAAAAAATATCCCTTTTAACTGAACTGTTTGTTGCGTTGCGACTAGATGTTTTTATTGCTTTTAGAGCATTATAATCCAAAACTGGCAGCATTTAACTTAAAGTAATAAACAGAGGTCATCGTTTGCTTAAAAATGTCCGAACAATCAGAATATAGCATAGAATTCAAATTATTTTCACTTATGTCAAAGTTATGTGAAACGGGTTAGAAATGTTCCCCACTGAATTATTTTTATTCGCAAACTTATATAAAAAGCGTAGTTAAAAGATCTTATTACACTATGACCAAAAAATAAAAAAACATTTGTTCATTTTCAACAAGTTATTTCAGCTTCTTAACTTCAAATATCTATAACTTCTTAACCGTTAATAATTGGGTACGGATTTATGAAACAAAACATTTATTTGTACCTCTCAAATTTTTTACACTAGTTGTGAATCACTCTGTATAGAATTCCATTTGCGGAAATAACATTATCGCAAAGCCTGCCACTTTTCTATAAATATACAATGACAATGGTTTCGGTAAAAAAAAAGCTGAACAGTCACTTCTTCCCAAATTTAAAGTATATTTATCAGTAGACGATCTATATTCGCTGAGGCCTCCCTCATGCTACTTGGAGAGATCCGGCACATTCTCCCCATGGCCGAAACTCGCACTACCCTAGGCAGCCATGTGACCAGCAATCCTTCACTAGGAGACAGCCAACTCGTTGCCATGGGGATAAATCTTCTATCTTGCCACTTCTAATTGGCTCTCTTTTACTGGAGTTTAATTTCATGTTAGCTTGGTATGTCCCAACAATTTACTAAGGTAATACTTTACTACATCTAAATGACATAAGGTCCAGATGCCGCTATGTAAATGTTGGTCCAACTCAACGGCATTCGAGTGTGATATTAAATAGTTATGCATATAAAATTCGTATAAAGAAGTTAACTAAAATATAAAATTTTTGAAGACTACTCTGATGTTTTAATTCTGCACGAAAACCACGACAGACTTTAAATCAGTTTTATTATTATTTTTAATACGGGTGTGATTTGTGTGTTTATGAGGAAATTTTTTAAATTATTTTAAACCGAAAAGCTTATATAAAAATATGCCACAAATCAATAGTTTTCGAAATATAAGGTGTTGAATTAAAAAAATTACTTTTTCTAAAATATTCCTGAAGATGTTTCATGAAAAATGATGAAACATAAGCTAATGACTTATTTAATTGAAGGTAAAACTGCACTGAATGCGGATATAAATACGTGCACCAGTGGCGGAGATACCGGGAATCGCTCTCACTGAAAACCCCAGAAATTCGACACTGGATATTTTAAAAATTTAATCACTACCTGTAATTCTTTCTAATGTTTCCAAATAAATAAGACACAATATTATATTGAATAAGAATTTCAGGATCGTAACAGATCTGTATGGAAAATATTCTTTAATTACGGTAAATTCACAAGCATGTCATATTGCAGACATCTACGATACGATTTATAAACTTATAACAGGCACAGTGGCAGAGCAAGCTTAAGGGCTACGGGGGCTGTAGCCCCAGGCCTCTCAAGATCGGGGAGCCTTGGCAAGATCTGGAAAAATGAATTTTAGCTTTTTTTAAGAAATCAAAAATGTTTGATTAAATTTAATGTTTTTTTTTTGGCCTGCGTAAATCTTGTAGCTCCGGGCCTCTTCATAGGTTAATGCGGCCCTGGACAGTGGCAAACATCTGTCCAAGAAGTAACAAGAGAATATTCCGAAGTATCGAAAGACAACAATTTGCAAGTCAATACTTTCAGTGTAATAGGAGACAATAGACAAAACGGTTATAGTCTTTTCGATATCAATTGAAGAACCAAGGGGTTGACAGTACGTACCAGGTTCGGTCGCTGACGCAGCAACTCGGCATTCAAATATTTGAAAAACATGTTCCCATATTTATTTAGCTATATCCATATACAGGTCTGGTCGGAGTAAACGTGGAGGTGGTAGAAATGTATACGCCCAGTTGAAGAATGCGAGCGCAGGCAAACGAAATACTAACACAGCTGTATTGGGCCACTGGCCAATAAATCTCATCTGTTGACAAGTGATTGACAAATTGCCCAGCAGTGCAGTGCAGCAATGCGGAATTTAGTGTGATTCAGATAATTTTAATTTATTAGTCACCTTCTATTAATTATTGATATTACAATTGCGAAAGGGAGAAATAAGAGGAATATTTTGTTTAATAATATTATTACTACAGCATGGCATTTTGGGGACCTTTTGAAACGGAACAAAACGAAATTTACCACCAATATAATAAAATTGTTGGCGGACATAAATAATTAAAATATATTGTTGGCCAAATGAACATATACTTAGGTAATAGAAATTTTCTAGACATTATATACAAATTATTACAATTTTTTACATTTACCAGAAAACTTTTTTAGGGACGCCTATGAAAGTCATTAAATTTTATTGCAAGCCGTTTTTTTACACGTTCAACTGACTATACCTACATATTTTTTTGTGAAATAATTTGCAAGATGCGTTACATATTTTTAATTGTCGATGCACTCGAGATTTGAAAGAAATGTATAATGTATTTTTTGTTATTTCCTTCAGATATTTTTTAGCGTTTGACGTTTTAAATACTACAGTTTTAAGTATATTGTTTTCTTTCCCATTTTATACTTTTCCATCTAGCGTATAAATTGCTCTTTGACTATTAAAGTGGTATACATTAACAAATAAGTAAGTAACTAAATAAATGCCTATACTACTTATGGACACGTTTTGTTAAATTTTGCGAGTAGCATCACCATCCAAAAGTTTTAACACATTGTTAAAAAGATGCGGTTTTTCAAACTCTCTCATTCAGGGTAAAATGATCCAAGAAACACGTCCTGAAGTTCAGTGGGGCTGGAGATAATTAAAATGGTCATATTTCAATAATAAAAGGGTGGAATCCATACCGTGTTTAGGGGACGATTTCTAGGCCAAAATATACGCCACGAAAGAATGTTGCCGACCTTATTTTTTGCTATTCTTGAGATATTTAAAGTTTCCACCACTTGTTCAACTACTAAGCTTATTTTAAACCTATAGATATAACTTGATGAAAAAAGTTGCAGATGAACAGGGTATTTCAATCATAATGTCATTAATTTTAAGGGAAGATAGGAAAAAATGAGTAGAATACACGATTAAAAATAAATTAAAATGCACATTTGCACTCAAAAAAATATTTTCAAATCATTATTCTTTTCGAACCGCTCCTGACCGCTGACCTACATCGAGAATGGATCTTGACCTATCGTACTGTTCGGTCATTAACCTAACTTTAATACCTATTCTTAACGTTTTCACTGTTTAGTTTGTAACTTATTACTTTTCGGAGTTGTATGGTACCTATTTATTTAAAATGATAAATACGGCTAAAAAACACTGACTCATATGTCCATAAAGTCTTAATAAAGTTAAGATTCGTTGCATTTTGACTTTGAAAGCAATTGCAAAACTGGACGAGACGACGACTAGGAAATCAGCTGTTTCGCAACAACGTCCAATTGCTGTGTAATCCGCCGGACTGCTCGGCGCGTTCCCTATTACGAAGTGGAGCGCCTATTACGAAGTGGTAATTTCTTTATTTTTTTAAAAATCGAGGAAAAAAATCGATTTTCTGTCCTTCCAAAAACGTGGTTAAAATTAATGACATTATGACTGAAACAACCTGTATATTTATTTCATAAACCATAGTAGAATACGCTGGAAAACCAATTTCCATGTATCAATATAAAATCTTGTGTCCTACACTTATAATATTTTTATATTTATATTTTTTCGGAAATTTCGGAAACAAACTTTAAATGGTGACTAATTTTAAGATAAAAGTTCATATGAACATTAGGACCGCAATGGTTGGGTTCTTGAGATAAAGAGCGTCCAAAAAAAATTTGACGAAATTTGACGAAATTCGGGAAACTGGGAATATTGATGATAAAAAACTGTAATATTTACTTAGTTTTTTATTTAATGTTACAGGGCGCCACATATAGTGTTATACCTGGATTTAAATAACCATAACTTTTTGTCACTGTATGTCACTGTATGTCACTGTATGTCACTGTATGTCACTGTATGTCACTGTATGTCATTTTTGACTAAACATACCTATTCTCCATTCAATTTTATGTACAAAAGGTACTCTTAGTAATAGTATTTGTCGCTGAAAGCAGCCGTTTTGTAAAAAAAAATTAAACCTGCGTTGGAATTTTGTAAGTTGAATTATTAAGAGTTTTTGAAAAACATTATTTACAAGACTAAGACTAAACTGCTTCTTATCTATAAATAGGTTAATAAAAATAGTTGCTAAAACAAAATTTTTTTTTGGACGCTCTGTATCAAGAACCAAGCCGTTGCAGACCCATGTTCAAATGAACTTTTTATCTTAAAATTAGTCAAAGATTTGCCCTTTAAAGTTTGTACAAATACTTAATAAACACCCTGTATAGTATTTGAAATATCGGGGAAATTTAAACTGGAAAATGCTGTAGAATGTTCTTTACAGTTCAAATTGAGAATATTTACACTTTTCATCTACCTTTTGTTACAATAATTTGAATAAAGTGTGATAAATTCTATTTTTTTTTTTTTTTTCAATAAATTTAAAACGAACGGGGCAATGTATATTTTTTACTTTTATATCCGTCCTAGGTCTTTCCAAATCACCAAATATATTTTTTTAGTCGACTTGAGTTGTTTAACCTTCGATTTAGTCGTAAAAAGTTTTTTTATTTATTCGGAATGGCTAGCAGCACTACTAGGTTCCTGTCGCGCCTGGAAAGGGTATCAAAAGACTGAATATCTGATCGAACTTCAGGAAAATGAAAAAGTTTGGTAGAACTTGAGATGGATAAAGGAGTTGTGCAGTTTCCTATTTATTGAGTTTGAAGAGAGATAAGAGACGAATGCGATGTGTATGCGGGTCGCGTAAGTGGAAGGGGTGCGACAGTATGGCGGCGAATGTCACATAGCTCATTCTTTGCGCACTCAGCACATTTTAAAATGCATCAACCCCCTATAAAATTACAATAAGATATGTCCGTTCATACATCGTGCATTTTATATATACACAAACAAAGACTGAACAAACTCTTCCAGATCATGCACCATATTCTCGATGTAGCTGAATCAGAAAGCTTTGTTATGATGTACAACGTCAGTATTTATGATACTGCCGCGGAGAAAACATATTTTTTTCAACAATAAAGGATCGCATGTCTAGAAAACATTCGATGGACCACGGCCCTACAGGAAATTTTCTGTATATAACTAGAATTAATTGAATTTTGATATATAGACAACTCCCTTTCAACAAAACCCGCCCTTTACAATAACGACGACATTGAACAAAATGAATATTTTTTCTAGGTCGCATAACTAATTTTCTAGCTATGCTATACAGATACAACTAATTAGATTACAGATTGAATGTTATTCCAAGCTGTCATATGGGATATTTATGGGTAATAGAAATATGAATTTTGAATGGGTGAGAATAGTAGTTCTAAAATAAACCATTTGGATAGATGGTAAGATAGGGCGCCTAGCTGGTAGTACTGCAAGGTACAATCGTTGACCGCAATATATAACTCTGCGGAGCAGCAGGGTGTTTCCTAGTACTGATACAAGAAATACGAGAGCTGTCCAACTGCGTTATATGAAGATATCGCCGTGTTATACATGTTCTACCCGCACAAGTTACGGCCCGACTGCTCAACATCCAGATACTTCATTTAGAGACAATGAATGTAATTTATATGTCGTGCTACAATCTGTTTAGTGGCTCTTTTAACATATTCATTTTAACGTGCATTTTATCATAAACAACCTCTCTAGCGTTTCGTTAATTTTTAAATACATATTACATTATACGTATAAATAAATGTAAGTTAAGCTCATAAATCTCAGTATATTATTTTGGATACACACTCAAATTCTGAACTTTATATTATTTTCAAAACTGCATAACTAAGTTATTAAGATATTTTCTATTTCTTTGTAAAATAATAGTTTTCCAAATTAACCAAGTTTTTAACTGTCTTTCCATACGTAATGATTTTCGAGATGGTGATGTTACTTCTTCCACATCATCTGCTGGATTAGTTCTTCAGAGTAACTGATGAAATATTCTAAGCTTTAAAAAGGTGAGAAATCCTTTCATAGATTTTATTACAAAAAAGACAAATGGAGAAAAAAAATTATTTCACCACTGGATTGCGAGCATACCTAATTGACAAAAAAATATTTAAATATACTTTTTCTTTGTATTGCTAGATACTAACATTACTGGAAAACCCATGATGCTGGATTGTTGTTAAAACAACAATCCAGCTCTAAAAATGCCGGTAGCCAACTTTTGGCTAATATTAATAAAAACCTCTAATTAAAAGTACAATGAAAAATAATGGTACTTCGTCATATAAACTTATTTCGAAATCTCAACCGTTTTCGAGACACAGAGCATTAATATTAAAAAAAAAATCATTTACTTTAAATATCTTGTGAAATAATAAAAGTATTTGAAGTAAATTTGGTATACCTTATATTGGGTCAAGTTTCCATAAAATACTGTAATATCAAAACTTTTATGCAACCACTGGCGGAGATATGGGAAACTCATTCGGCTATTTTATAAAAAAAAAATAGTACGGTTCTGAGCAAAATAATAATTGATTATAGTTTCTTAAAGAAACATGTCCATGGAAACAAAAAATACCTGTTACATTTTGTCTAGGTTTATTTGTCTCTTTTACAGTAGGTAAAATGATTATTATATTAAATGATTGAAACAACTTACAAAAGATGAAATACACGAAAATGTAACTAAAAGGTTAATAACAAAATTACTCAATAATTTAATGCTAAAAATGAAATTAACAACAGATGAACTAACTAATAAATGATTATTGCTACTACTAATAGTTGAGTATATGCAGTTGTTATGCGACCTATTAATTGTTCCTCTGAATTTATTTGAACTTCATACACATAATTTTTAATTATGCTCCATATGGAGAAGTCCGGGAGGGTAAGATCTGGTACTCCCACTGCCCATGGAATAGGGCTCTGTTTTCCAATCCGTCTGTTAAAGTAGTCGACATTTAACCGGTTTTCAACTACCCTACCAGAATGAGCAGGAACCCCATCTGGTTGCAACCACGTATTCCTCTTTAAGGCTAAGGATCTAGCATCAAATAAAAATCTTGCTCAAGAATTTAAAAACTTAAGTTAACATTTACTTGGAAATTAGTGATTCTCTTGAAGGTCTTGCAGTACCTAATCAAATAATAATATTATTGATTCGATTCGATTTTTTATTTAAATGTGTTGAAACTAGGCGAAATATTTCTAGTGGTAATTTAAAAAATCCATTAGCCAACAGTATCTGACTAATTTAAAAGGAAAAAGAAAAATCCTATTTGCCGTAAAACAGAGACAGATATACAAAATATAAGAGGCATGCTTTTTCAGAAAATATGATCAATTATTATTTTGAACCCTACTTTTTTATAAAATAGTTGAATGAGTTCCCCATATCTACGCCACTGGTTGCGCAAAAGTCTTCATATTACAGCATTTTATGGAAACTTGACCCAATATAACATACACCATATTTAGTTCATATACCTTTATTATTTCATAATATATTTGCAGTAAATGATTTTTTTTTAAATTATTAACACCCTGTATTTCGAAAAGGCTTGAGATTTCGAAATATGTTTATATGACAAGGTACCATTATTTTTCATTGTACTATCTGCTAAGTACTAAGTTTCATAGATTAAAACTGAGACACCCTGTATACGATATCGTAAATAAAACTTAAAACATTGACTAAATTAATAATACAAATTTTGTGTAATCTTATTTTTATTCTTATAGATGACTAGATACGTCTACCTTGTGTATAAATGCACTAAAAATTAGTCAGATGCATAGGTGCATTTGCCGCAGTTTGAATCAGTATGTGTAGCGTTAAATTTATATCAACAAAATGTTTTACATAGAAGCAGTGGCAATTTATATTTGAGTACCACTAATATTTCTCAATTAATAGAATTACAGCATGCATTAAAACATGTGTTATTATGCTTTTAATACGCCATACATTATCGCAAATTGTAATTTGTTGTTGAAATTAAAATCAGTAACTACTCCCATGTATATCACGGCAAGACAACAAATTTTCATAATCCGTTGTGGATGAGTTGATTTTGTCGATACGCATTAATTAAAACAAGTTGTTATTTTTGCTCCGCGGACTTCTTCGACCTTGCACCACTGTGGTCTGCTTTCATCTCCGCGATTGCTCTCAATATGGCGGAGTATAATTAACGTAACTAATACTGCAGCGCAGAGATTAATATGCAATAATTTACTGCTGCCGCTGCCGAGTGGGTAACGCAGAAAACTGAACTGGCTGTGTGTCTGCAATTCTCCCGTACGCCGCCAAGCGGCAACATGATTAACTGACTTCATTTGGAACACAAATTCCACCAAATGCAAATTTAATAAGTCTACTTGACTTTTTGCTACATCTCCGTGTTATTGCCAACTTAAATTCTGCCCACGGTATTAAAAATTCACCGTTACATAATCTAAAGTGTGATTTTTATTTTTTGCGTTTAAGGAGATAGCATTGAGGGTTAAAGATTGTTATATTCTGACTAGTGCGAAAAATCAGATTGGTACTGTTACATTTCCGACATATTTTTCCAAAACAAAACTAAATATGTAAGTAAAGCGTAAAACAAATTACATTCAACTAGGCATATTTGAAGGAGGTGATTCTACGCATAAAATTTTAAATGGCTTTTGTTTCTATGTGTATTTTGTAATTTGTATTTTCCACCTTATAATTAGCTTGTATAGTTGATTGTATCTTAAATAAATAAGTAAATAAACAAATAAGGAAGAGTAGCAACAGTTCGCTTGCAAATTTGTTTGATGCATGAGCGACTTTTAACCCGAGATAATTCGCTTACGAGCAGCACGATTACTCGATAAGTGATTTATTCTAATGTTTTATGTCACTTTAATTTGCTATAATGTATTTGCTATATCGTTTTTCCTTATAAAAATCAAATGAAAACGTAGGTAGCGTTTCTGATGAAATATAGGTACAGCAGAATATTTAATATCAACTGCCGCAATATTATTCGAAATATTGTTAAAATAATCTACGTGGTAAATATATCATTCGATATTCAGTTGTGTATAACATTATTTTAATTTTTAATTAAAAACAGTGAATGGTTACATAATATTTTATTATTAACAAAGAAATAAAATAATTTTTTAGGTAGCATAAATTTGGAATAAATTGTGTTTTGCGATGCAATCCAGTAAAATTAATTCGATAAATTTTAGGTGCAAGAACACTTTAATATATTGGATGCTCCCGTTTTACTCTAGATAGATGTGGCCATTCTTTCAGAGAACAATTTGTTAGGGAAGCGATATCATTTCTCGTATATTCTCTCTTCGATTGTCGCAATCAACATCCGGTTTTCCTGTCTAGTAGAGAAAGAAGTGAATTTGTGTCCGCTAAGAGACGAACAGCATGCATAGACCAGCAGAACGCAGCAACTGGCTTGGTTCCTTTCCAATCTTGATCTATTTGTTTTGTGATCCTCGCTGGCGGCGCGGCAATCCGTCGCTCCTTATCGCGTTCCACCACTACCCAACTTCGGGATTTATGGTGCTCTCGAAATTATATTTCAAGGTATAATAATGCATCAAATTTTGAGGATGTATGGGCAAATATAAATCCGGAATTAAATATAGAATGGAAGCTCCGGCAGATATATCGAGCTGCAAACGCTACTCGACGCAGCATTACTCAACTGTAAGCCGGAACAATCCCCCAATTTATCCTGGGCTTGGAAGGTAGCGGATCTCATTGGGATTTGATGAAACTGTGCGCGTCTGCTAATCTGGTGGTTAACAAGCTTTGCAAAATAGATGCAGTGGAAAAACTTGTGCCCGATGCAAGGGCGCCGATATAATTAAACTCGACTTTAGTGAAACACTTTAAAATTATACCCACTACCTGGCGCAAGAAAATTGTCTCTTTCGTCCATAAAAAGTGGGCCTACGTTTTATTGTATAAAATATTACGCTTTCATAAGCTATATATGCTTCCCTTCCTGGCCAAAATGCATTAAGTTATTATCGGGATAATGGCTTTCGTTAAGTTAGACGAAAGTTACACCATTTACGAAAATAACCGCAGCTATATATTTTAGAGATACCTACCTACCTACCTATTTCTAAGAACCGGATATTATAATATTCAGTCAATTCATTTGTAGATTATTATCTAATATCAAATAATATGTGTGTAGATCTAAACAATATCTAAACATATTAATTTAGGATTTTTCTGTTAACGTTGATATGACTTATTATTACAAAAGATATTGTAAAATTATGTGTATACCATGTAATGAAAGTTATGAATTTTGAGTGTGGAATAAAAAATGAATAAATTATTCGAAAATGCAGATATAGCAATCATTAGTTTGTTTGAGATTTTTTTAACATTTATCAATACACTCTGAATTTGATCACTGCGTATTATTTACAGGTATATTATGAAAACGATGAATTAATTTATTTTTATAACAATTTAGAAGTACTTAAGAATACATTAAAACTTTTCTTGCGAAATAGATGCGCTCATGTACTTAAAAATTATAAAAACAATCCACAAGAATATTTGTAAATAGAAAACGAAAGTTTATTGTTAAGCTGTCTTGGTGCTTATTCGCATAATCAGAAATAATAGCCTCAAGCAGGCGATGTCATGTTTCGTACCTATCATCTCTTGTTAATATTTTCATTGTTTTCTTTTATTGTTTTTGGTGTTGGAAAAGTCTTTTAACATTATAGGATATCAAAAATTGGTACAAAACTAAAAAGTAAAAGAAAGCAAGAAAGTAAACAGATGGAAATCGCGAAGATATAACTATAACCACACTTTTATTGAACGATCTTTGTTGAGAGGCTGCTCTGTTAGTCCAAATATCATGATATTTTTTTAATTATTAAAAAAGCAACATTTTTCTATATATTTAGATGTATAAAATTCTATAATTATTTTAAATTGTCACTCGTGATTGAAGAAACGAATTTTATCACTTATGTCCAAAATATATAAAGTAGAAAATTGAAACAATCCTCATTTTCTTCAACAAAATTCTGTACAGCTTATTTCTCTGAAATAAATGAGGTTATATATCTACCGTTTAGAAATTATAACGCAACTTCCCCAAATTACATTACTGTGCCAAATAAAATTACCTAGTGGTCACGTGGCTTGTATTCATTTATGATGTGTAACGTGTGGGTTTATTGTAATTAATGTAATCGATTAATGTTTTTAAAGATTTTTTATAAAGTTGTCTTCAATATAAGTTATATTTTTCTAAAACTGAGACCTCTAAGAAACGATTTCTGAGAATGATCATTAATTTCTGAACTATATGTTTTTTAGTTGTACATTTTTAATAACTTGTATTTTTACCTCAAATAATTGGTTTCAGTTAAGTGTATTGAAATTGTTTGATGAGAATTTTATGAAAATTTTGAGACCAGACATGAAGTAGCTTATAAATAGCATTAAAGTAAAAATATGCAATACCTAAACCTTAACTATTGGATATCGATGTATTCAGAATTCTATCGAATACAGGTGCAAAAATTGAAGCATTATATTTAAAAAATGACCATGACGTCATAGTTTTAAAAACAGTTGACTGTAAAATTTGTTATTAAAAAAATCAAAAAATAATTTTTTTTAGAATAGAAACAACTTTTGTTCTACACTCAATGTTTCAGAGCATCGATATCCAAACTACACACAAATAAGTTTGCGCCTGAGATAGCTCCGCCCACAAATTGGACATTGGACATTGGCAAGGGAAAGCCGCTAGCTCAAATCGCCGCACCTACTTCTTATTCCTTTCAGCCGAATGCGCTCTTAATATCTCGTAGCTCTTCCTGCAAACTTATTAGTGTCATCTGTAATCCAGTTGTTATGTTATGTGTTATAATACAGAATTAATTGAGTACTTCGGTAAACATGAGAATTATATAATTTAGATTATAACATCAAAAAGTAAGTCAACCAATCAACAACACTCGAAATAAGTAGATAATGAACCGAAAATGCCTTTACAGCCAAGCAAATTGATATTTAGGTAATGAATAGTTGATAAAGAGTATGAGACGATATGTTTCTGTAAATATTGATTAATACCCCTATATACCTACCTACGTTCATCGTTCACGATTACATATGCAGTGTCATTAAAATCTCATTTTTTTTTATTGTTCTACAGTCTAAAAAGGTTTTACGGAACGATATTTATAAGGCAAATATTTTCTGTTATTCTAATGGGTTGAGTTACCGTTAGAAATGCTTATGCGAAATTGCTAGTCGAGGCACACATTTTGATTTATGTATCTGTGAAATATGCATTATCTAAATTTGTGCTCTATCTTTTTTATCATATTTTAGACTGCCTACAAATCATTCCGATCACGGCATTATGTGTGCTGAATACAGGCTGAATTCCTTGCCCGGTGTGTGGCTCCAGAATTTTAACCGAACTTTTTATTTTGAAGCTTATGTGCAATATTTATTGCTATATATTTTTTAATAACATATTTTCTTACTGCAGAATGGTACTTTTTCCACATATAAATATTACCCAAAAAGGCGCTAGAAATGTATCCATCTGCTGAGTAGTATATCATCCAATATGTCTTCCGGTTGGCATCGGAATATTCACATTCTAGAACTTTTTTGTTTATGCGCTTTTCATGCTAATCGTGTGTTCAGTGATATATGCGTTTGTCGGCATGGTTTCAGCAACGACAAATTATTTCTAAGTAAACAAACCTCAAGCAAATACATTCAAGAAAAACAGTTATTGGGATATACGATACCTGAAAGGAATATTATGGGATTTTTTTACGACATACCAACATACTTAGGTAAGTATTTAATAATGTGTGCTATTGTATCTTATAAACAAGTTTCAAGGCAGTGTGTGTGTAGAAATTATTTAGGAAATGGTTCTACTTCACGAACGTAAATCTTCAAAATATGTGATAGGTATAACAAACGGTGCTCTTTTTCTAGATACTTACAGATAACATAGGTTTATCTAAATTTCTCAGAATGGTATATTTTTTTATATCAACTTTTTTCCAAAAAAAGGGTAACACTTCAGTGAGATAGATATCTCTTACTTGTGATATTTTTCTTGTATTTTGAAATTTTAATCTTAGACCTAGAGGATCGAGACTAATCTACGTAGTATGATTGAAACTCTATATGAATGTATAAGGGAGACTTTTAGACGATTTATCATTTTTAGTTCCCACCCTATTTATGTTTGCTCCATTTTTTAATGCTTAAAAAATATTTTCCATCTCTAGACTATTAGAGAAGGAAAAGGTAACTACAACGTTGTTTAATTTTGAAAAATCGAATAATTTTCCAGAAATACAAGTTTACATAAAAGAATTATAATTAATTTCACTTTTCAAATATTTTTTTCAAATTTGTGATGCATTTATTTCCTCCAAGAAAAATCAGTTTTAAAATCTTTTACGCGATAACACAACTAAAGTACTTATTTTATGAAAACTCTTAGACGTATGTAAGATTTCAAAACATTGGCGATAGATGTTATGACAAAATCATACTTAGTAAACCGGATTCGACTTATCTAAATTATAAAAGAAGTAGGTACGTTTTTTACCTAATAGAGTTCAATATTAAAAAAAAATGTGATGGAGTATAACCATGAGATATTTATACTTTCTAAATGCGTCTCTGTCTACTTTTATGATCCCGCCGTGTCTGCGTGCTATTATTTACTTGATTGGAATATGTAAAGTGAACGTAGTGTAATTTTATTTTAAAAAATATCTCTATTCACATTATTAGATAAACGAGGCAATTTTCCATTATTTGTTTCAATTTAAAATTTGATTACCATACAGTTGACACAATCAGCAGTACCTAAGTATAACAATTAAAAGTCGAAGAATATAAATGGTACATAAATTTTTAATTATCCAAGGAGTAAACAGGAAGTACCGCTCCCAAAAAAAATCCTACACCAACAATATTTTTGGACTTTTGATGGTAACATTATATTTGGAAATATTTCTGGATTAAATAATTGACATAGTTTTTTTTTTGGTACATCAATAATTTTTGGAGCACAGTTTCGGAAGCAATCAAATTTGACAATGGAGAACGGAAACATGTAAAACATGGAAACATATTGTTTACAAAACATTGCTTTTAATTTTGATAAAGAAAAGACTATACATATATTTCAAATATAGCTATTCAGCCTGGCGCTTCTAAGATCTCGTGTTGTCATAAGATAAAAATATGAGATATTCTAACAACGATGTATTATTTTGAAACAACAAAAATTATTTTTGTGTCACCAGGACAAATCTTTTTTGAAAGCATTTTCAAGTATAAATTAAGGTATACAAGGATAATGAAATGAGTAATGGCAAAAATATAAGGCGATTATTTATTTTACCTAAGAATTTATTTAAAAAATGTAGAGAAATAAATTAAAGTCTGCTTTTGACATGGAACACAACGCATATTTTAAATCTTGAATTATAGCTCCGAACATCATAGAAATGAATGGAAAAGGCAGATAAAATGATTTTGTAATATGAAAGAATACATGTTAATGTTTCTTTCGCAACCATTTTTTGTCGGCGCCGATAACGAAATGAAAAACCATGGTAACTACAGTTCTCAGCGTATAGGTCACAATGTAGCAAATACATAAAAAAAAACAACTGTATACTAAAAATCTGGTACGTTGGCCATAAATTAATAATTATACAAAATATGTTGTGTAACAGCGTTCTCCCACAGATGTCAACTTAATCTAAATAAATATCTCTTCTTTTCCCTACTCGCTTTATATTCTCAACAATTCTACCTACATACTTCCACTAACTTTAAAATGAAGATGTAAAACTCACTTCACAACGTTGCATCACTTTATATTTCACATTAGGCACAGCATAGTAGATATATATACCTGTTTTCATTATATCTGTTCTATCTTCCATAAAATTTAAGGAAACTGCCCCTTTTTATACTAAGAGTAGGTACTAAACCTATCGAAATGCGTAAATTGGGATTTATAAATATCTCAATATGGCTTCAGGCATGAGGGCGTGGCGAAATTAGTTGTTTCAGCAATTTTTCGCCTTTCAAACTATAGATAGGTTTGATACATCATTTCAATTTTTTTTTGTCATAAAATACAACTAGGCAGAACAAAAAGAATAATAAACATAAAAGATAAATAGAAAGTGATTCTAAAAAATGGCAGAAAATATTAGTATGTGAAAACCTACTTGTTAGTAGGTATATTTGAATAATAATAGAATATATTTTATTTATGCCTATTATTAGGAGTAATATACAAACACAAAACGCCATGGAGATAATATACTCAACATATCGGGTGTTCCAAAATTCACGCATGATTTGAATGTTGCGCCATTTGTGTGGTAAAGTGCTGCCAATGAAAATAAAAAGACACCGTGACGAGAGACAGCTGACAGTTCAGTTATTAAAAATTGTACGTTACACGAAACAATAATGCGCTTTAATCGTTGAACAATATTTTAAAAATAATGCAAGTTTAGCAGTTATACTTCGCAAATTTCGTACAAAATATGGTCGGGCTAGTGATTTAACTTCATCAACTGTGAACAGATTAATTGAAAAATTCAGGGGAGACTGGATCAAATCATCTTCAGCGAGATTTCATCTTGATGGCTTCATTAATAGACAAAATTGCCCCATTTGGGTTTAGAAAATTCACTAGTGATTGTTGAGAAACAAGTGCATCCACAACGCGTTACTGTTCGGTGCGGATTTTGGGCTGAAGGCATCATCTTCTTCAAAAATGTGGCTGATCAGATAATAACAGTTAATGGTGCTCGCTATCGCAACATGATACTCTAGTTTTTTTTGTGCCGAAGTTGTAAGATATAGATGCAGATGACATGTGGTTTCAACAAGACGGTGCTTCATGACAGCCCGAGAAACAATACGATTACTGCATCAGTCATTTCCTGATCCAGTAATTTCCCGTTTTTGTGACCAAAATTGGTCGCCCATATCATGTGATTTAACACAGTTGGACTTTTTTCTTTGGGTTTTTTTGAAGTCTAAGGTTTATCCGAACAAGCTGACGACCACCCACGCCTTGAAAGAGGAAATTGAGCGCTGTATCAACGAAATTCAGCCGCATTTATGCAAAACAATAATAGAAAATTTCAACAAAAGATTGCGTACGTGCCGGCAAAGCCATGGGGGCCATTTACCTGATATGCTATTCCATACATAATCCTATACTTGTCCTGTATGAATCAATAAAATATTTACAATTTTTAATTAAAAACCTGTGTTTTCTGTTAAAATTACTTCTTGGGACACGTGCACATGTACATTTACAATAATAATACGTATGATGGCGATATGATTCTTACATAAAAAAGCATTTTATCGTGCACGCATTTGTTTACAACCAACTTGTCACTAACAAAATGGACTACACAATTTTGACAGCTATTATAATTAAACTGATTCATAAAGAAAATATTGTTGATTATATTTTCCCATAGCCTACTGAATAAAAATATGGTAATTAATAAAAAACTATTAAAGTTCAGCGGGCCAAAATAATGTGATAGATATTCTTCAGAGAATAGCAATAAGAAATTGCAATACTTTTTAAAACCGTAAAATTAAATATCTCAACAAACCTTTAATGATTCATTAGAAGTTATTTTTTATTAACTTACAATTTTCTTATGCTATAATTTTATAAGAAGTCGAAGAACTTAAAATGTTTAATTTTCCATAAAAAATGAGTCTATTACTAAATTATTACATTACAACTACGAAAATTTAATAATTTAAATGTAAAAATCGTAATGTTCTTTCTAAACATACATAAAAGCAATTTTTGGTTTCTATGAAATTTATGGATGAATGAAATTTGCTGAGTACTCTCTTTGAATTGATAGTGTATATAAATCAGTGGCCAGGATATTGCTACAAAAATTATGTTCAAAGTTTGCGGACTCTTTTACAGTCAAATAAAATGACTTTAATAATTCGTTACGTTATTACATTATTTGCCATATCGTCGGATACGACCTTATATCATCTAATTTATTTTCCCTTAAAACTAGGCGAACAGATCGATTGTTTTTCAATGTATGTGTTTCATTTACTTTTCCGGTTTTATTTATGGAAAAATGTGTGCTACGAAATTTCTTCAACGACGAATACGTTGTATAATCAGCGGATTCAAATTAAGGCTTTGGATATCGATTAAGCGATAAATAATTATTTAACCCCATTTTATATTGACAAATCCCTAAATTTATGGATGCTTCGTAATCATGGTTCTTGTAATCCATAGGCTTAGAGCGATAAATCATTATTAAATTTTATACTTATCGCTTTTCTTTCCACACTCTATTTCCTTTATTACTAAAAGCTCGTTCTAAAATAACCTGAAATTCTTTGTTTACTTTGTTTTCCAGTTATCTAGTGCATCTTTAAAACCATCTTTTTTGGTAAACAAATGTCAGAATTAAATGCCGTATTGCAGTTGTTAAGACAACTTTATCTCCGATGCCGGTTGCCTCCTAGAGACAGCGGTGCCATCTGTATTCAACAATTTATAGCAGCCCCGGTTTAAAAGTTCACAGCCCCTTTCTTCTTTGTACTATATACCGTTCTTTATCTGTAGCCTTCTCATTTCCCGGTTGGTTGAATGCAATTGAGTACCTTTTTAAGTTTTAGAAACTACAGTGTCACTTTTATCTGATAGCGAGTAAAAATTTATTGTTCTTATCCTTCTGGAAGGCGATCACAAACAATTTTTTGGGAACATTTCTCACAGAAATTAAACAAGTTAATTTGAAACTACCACATAACTGAATTATACCCACAGAATCCTTTGGCAAACAGTTTCGGTCATTAATATACAGGAAGGAGATAAAAAAGTAACAAAATATTCTTTACATTAATAAGTAGCATATATGCATTTTATGTAAATAAGTAGGTATTCAAAAAATGGAATAAATAGTTAACACGACCCAAATGAACAAAAAAGTTTAGTCCCTAGAAAAAAATTAGTAGCATCTCTTAAAGTGGTATATACCTACAATTATATTAAATCTGAAATACATATTTCTAAATTACAGAAAATTTACAAACTTTACAAAATTTATTTGTGGTATGCGTTACTTAATTTACTTATCTATTGATGTAATACATTATTTATTTAAGCAAAAGAACATATTCACTATCCCTCTAATTCATTTAATAAGATTTTTATGAAAGATGTCTGGAAACTTTTTTGTGAAAAGTAGGGGGTGATTCTACTCAACTTTACAGAATTACATAACCTCAAATTAAGATTTTATAATAATTATTTTGCCAACAATTTTATCATTTTAGCGATTTTTTCTGAATTTGTGCATATACTATAGGTATTACACCTACCAGAAATAAATCATCAAAATGCTAATTGATCTTGTAGATTCGAAAATTGATCATTCAGTTGCAACTTTTCAAAAAACTATAGCATATCTTAAAATCATAAAATCTTAAAGGACTACCTTTAAGTCTTTAAGTTGAAAAAATTTACCGTTTTCTGAAAAATGTGCATTTAAAATTAAATTTCACAAATAACAAGTGGATCTTATTTGTGGAAGGGCGAAATGGGCGGTGACTATTAGACGCCTTCATTATAGCCATCTTTCCCTATCGCACGGATTTCTATGAGTTTCTTTATCGCTCTCACGTAACGGCCGATGAACCATGGGGACTTTCCGACCCTGTATGCTATTCGGAACGTTGCATTTGACAAGCTGTACGAAATAATATGAATTCTTAACATTCATATTAACAAAGAAGCTACTTTGGACACAAATTGGTTGTACCCACCACAGCATTGATTTTTTTGCATTGCTGTTAAAATTTAAGCGAAGTAAAATAGACTAAATTTCTTTCCCTTGGTGAGGCTACTACTTTCATATTTGGTCTTATGGTACCTACCTGTATTTTATATGTCTAGAATAAATTGAATCCGCATGCTATTTATCGACTAGATTTATGAAAAGAAATTGGTCACAATCAGAAATTCATACGAATTCATAAGACATGACACTTAACCGCACATATGCGAATATACGTATTTGTTTATATCTGAAATTTCGTACAAATCCGTACACATGAACAAACTGCCAGAAAACGTAGTTACAGTAAAAATAAATGGCAATTTATTTACCCTTCATTTTTACGACAATTTTCCTATAGAATGTAATTTTACAGATCAAGTTCTATTCTACTGTAATAATTGCCAGAAGACTCCTGCGCCACTTGCTTGGAATTAACCGCATTCGACACTCGAGACAGAAAGATATTGGCGGCGTGGTGTTCACCGCAGCAGCTTGCAGTGCATACTATGTTTTGCAGTTACGAAGGCGTGTTTCTTCGTAAGTATATCGTCTTGTACGTTTTCAGTGTAATTTCTTATTAAAATTAATCAGTGGAAGTGAAGAATAAAAGAAAGAAATTTAATTCCCAGTCGAGGGATATCGTATTTAACGTGTATATTTACTTTGTATATATTTTAATATTCCGAAAATAACGCGGAAAATTTCAAAGCACGCCCCTGCCGCGGTAAATTGTTACAGTAGTTCCAATAACAGAACTGTATTGGCTTATTCTTTTCTTAGAATTATATCTCAACAAATAGTGTACAATGTAAAAATTTTATTTACTTTGTTATTTTCACAATTACTGTAACACTGCAATGTAGCTTTATAGTCATTTTTATAATTACATTACATTATAATAATACATTTTATACAGTAAATAGTAATAACGTAGGTTTTTAATTATTTATGTACAGTACATTTAAAATAAGATTACTCCAAAGATATAATGTCTATGTGTACTCGAATTTACACTATTTTTGGACACTCCATAATAAACAAATAAAATTTAAGAATCACATCAGCCTTATAAGTTCAGTAAAAAAAGCTAAAATTTTCAATATATAAATTTACTTTATATCTATCTAGGTATATTTAGACTGTTAATTTTCACCTAAATAATAAACTATCCAAATTAGGACTTTTCTATAATTTCAAAAAGTAAAACTGTTTTTTCTTCTGCGGTGTGTATATATGTCTGACCTACCGCATTATGTTATCTTGTTTCAGTATTAAAATTTTATATTTTAATTTTATTAAATTACGTATAAGATCAAAATAAAAAAAGTATATATTTATTTTCTCATTCAAATTAGAGTCACACTATATTTATAGAAGCTTTAGAATTTTTTTATTTTTACAAAATCACTAAAAGTACTCACAAATTAAAATTAATCAAATTACATCATGCATTCACGGTAAATCATAATAAAAAATCTTTGTATCATGATATGAATGAATCTTAGCAGTCATCAGCGTCCTAAATGATCAGTGAGTTTAGTTGCATGTGTTTTATAGAAATATAGTAAATTTCAGCCTTTTCTTTTAGTGCTATTAAAACTGTCAAATATAGGTAAATGGATAATTGATCAAATGTACAAAAATTTGAATTTTGTAACAAACAAATAAGTAGATAAGTCCTTTTACTACAGAGCCTTCATAAATGTTTACAAGCCTCGTGACCGCCAACGCTACGCAACCAACACTGAACGGCTGGTACTGTCGTCTGAAAATCTTAGCGTCAAACAATATTAGTGATCCGTTTACAGTGGACAATGACAAACCATTATGCCTACTCTCAATATAATATGACCACCGATTGGTTGAATAGAATCTCGTGAAAGATTACACCAATCACCAGCCGGTGAAACAGAATTTTGTGTTTTAATCTAATCCTTATCTTATTGTTTTAATTTTACGGAAATTTAGTTGCCAACATGAAGGAAATAAAATTACTGTTCCAAACAAAATTACTGGTCACATTACTTGTAATCATTTATAAAAGATCTGTACATAATGAAGGTAGAATGATGGTACAATTTTGAGCAAAAATGACAAACTTTAGGAATACGAACTATCAAAATTTAATCCAATAGAAAATTGGGTAGAATTATCAAACATACTTATAAGTCAACCTCAAAAACTATTGAATATTAGAAAGAATGTTCTGAAGCAGACGAGTTATAGTAAAATGGTCCTAAAATGCATAATCGATTATTTGTCAATCTTTGAATAACGCCATAATGTCTAAAAAAGTTAAAAATATCCTTATTTTTTATATTTTAGTTAAAGAAAACAAGTTTGTGTTAAAATGAAAGTTAGGGTTATCTTAACCAAGAACGTATTTTTGTAATTCATGTTTATTATTATACAGGGTGATTCACAACTTATCCAAAAAAATTTGGGAATAGATGCGGCATGAGAAATGGAGTCAATATCGTAAAAAAAATTTTGTAAAATCCTTATAGTTTCCGAGAAAAAAATGATTGCAGTTGGACTACTTTCAAACACTACATCGCTGGACAACTGTAGTCTCTAGCGTCATTCGCAATACGCGTGAGAGCCACGTGGCGTCAGCGACTCCCAATACAGTCGTCGTTGCGGTAGTGTTTACAATAGCTTTTTAGTACTCAGTTAGTGTCAAAAATGGCTTGTGTATAGCAACTCGGAGTTGATGGATATCGTTTTAATTCATGGTGAAGCAAGACAACATTTGTGTTAGTTTGTAGAAACTTAGTAAGACAGGATCATATGTGTTTACACGTCGGTGGACAAAATTTTGAACAGTTGTTGTAACATCAGGTATGTCAAATTATTTTATTAATTAAACCACAAATTAATTTCATTAATTAATAATAACAATAGCGGCAAAATCAGTTGAATTTGCTGGTATAAAATAGGTGCTATAAAATTATATTTATTAATTTCCTTGCGAAATTCTTTCAAGTTTTTGTCCGTTTTTATCACTGTCGCCGTAACGGTCGCATTGTGCGGCGTCAGGTTTTCCAGTGCACCAGTTTCCAGTGCCGTGCAGAAGTGTATTTTTAAATTATTTTCGAACTGCCCTTTTTGATTTTATCTTTACAAAATCGTATTTGTAAGTCCCCTGAACATCCAGATTTTTTTTTTTGGATAAGTTCTGAATCACCATGTATATACTTTACTAATCTACGGAATTTTGATGGAAAATGCCAGTTAAGTTAACATGCGATTGAAAATCAGACTCAAACCAATTTAGCAGGTGCTAGGTAGTTAATTATCTAAAAAAATATAATTCAGTAGACAAACGACTAGGTCTCCATCACCCAGAAATTGATGATTGATTAATTAGTAATTTTAATTGATGCTGTATTTCTGTTACAGGGGGTGCAACAGAGATACCTGCCTGGGGAAAATTATGTGTGTGGGACGTTGGAAAATACGAGCACAAATTGAAAAACGTTATTATAAATGCCGCCGCAATAAAAATGTAAAACAAAACCATAATTCAAAATAACGCGCACCCTATTTGTGCAGATTAGCATTTTAAACCAGACACCTTAGCTTTAAGGAGACGTAATGTAGCAGGAACAAGGGCCGCATAGCAGCTTGAGCCGTATTGGTGAAAACCGGAACTCGAAGGGGAACAGTATTTCCTGTTGGCGTCAAGACGGGACTAGTTGTCAGTATCACCTTTCTGAGACAATACTACATATAGTGTTTTTCATTTTCTTTATATTACCCCTGATGGTCGTAAAGGCATTTGCCGTGACCAAACTTTTACAGTAGTTTAGATTGTGACTTGCAACGAGTTATTACTGCCGAAGAAATATCACATTCTAAAACCAGCTTCGATATGATGCCTATCGCTCTAGTTTGTTGGAATACTTTTCAAGTACAATTTCTTTGTTTCGATACTCGGCATGCCACAACTGATTGAGTAGGGAGTTTGGGACCACTATCTTTCTTTCCGGTCCCAGCGGACTCACAATTCTAATTGATGATATTTATTTCTTTATGACACGAGTTTAAAACATTTACTCGAGACTGTGCATTCAGATTCTTGACGCTCCCATCTGAATTCTTCAAGTTAAGTACGTTTATATTTCTTATACAAATCTTTATCGGTCATATACAAGGTGGACCTAAATTGTCTCCCGATATATTCTATATTAAAAAATAACGTAACAACATTTTTCCGAAAAAGGATAATAAAACATGTTTTTTACTTTATCTTAAAAATTCTTCGACATATCTTATTCATATTTAGACTTAAAACTCTCGAAATTCATTTTTGGCAGTATTATTCTAACTCCATATTTTACGTAAGGGTCAGTTTTGGAAGAAGGAGTGACTGTCGAGTTTTTAAAATGTTTTGCATTGGTTGCAAACATTGTGTAACTCCTTGAAACTACTACTATTCTAGGTACATATAACGTTGCTTTTGGTGCACTTAAAAAAAAAAACAACAGATTGGTTTTAATGACCAAAAATATTACAAACTGGCACACACTCTCATTGTTTTTGAAAGCTTATCTGCCTTAATTGCAGGCGATTGTCAAATATTAGATTCAATCTATTAGAGAATTTTTGCTGAATTTAATTATATAGGATAACTCGATTTACCGACACATAGAATAACAATTATTTTTGTTAATTTTGTAATACTGTACCAAATTAATATTAAAGATTATATTGCATAATTGTCTCGTAATTTTTTATCCACTGTCGTTACATACAAATAAATAAATGACTGTACTATTTTCGAAGCCATTAAGGTGACCATATCTCTCGCCGAGAAATAGTCAAATTTCTAGCGTTTTTAGGTACCTTGAAAAGTAAAACATGTAGAACAAAAGTAAGCACAAAAATAAAATCCTTGATGTTCTGTTTATTCATTGTTACTATTTAAATTTACTCAAATAACATAATAACAAAATAACCCCACATTTTAAGAATTATTTTCAGGTACTTATAAATAAAAGTAAACAATTTTATATCTAGGACTAATCAAGAAAATGTTATAAGAATATTTACATGTGGAGTTATATATAAAAAAGTTAGTATTTTCGTAGATTTCAGTACCTAAAACCTTGATGGTTTGATCGTTTTTTGCACCTGTTTATTCGTTTTACTGCGGCGTCTTTGAAAATTCTCAGATGGCATGACATAACATTCCTATTATTTGATAAGCTTTAGATTATTCAGTTATTAAATGTTGGAAGTTATGTGTCTTTGTGGAAAACACTATTTAAAGAATATGGTGCCCTTAAAGCTAATGTTTTATTTTTTAAAACGAACCAAAAAAGGCGGAGCTATAGGCGATGCGTCTTTTTTTCTCGTAACACCGGGTATAATAAACTACTCGTCGCTTTTTAATTTGATTGCAGATTAGGTACAACTAACATAAAAGTATAGGCTTATTTCACTTTAAAAAAATAAGGAATTCGATTTCTTGAGTGATCAACAAATTTTTAATTAAAATTGAATATTATAGGAAATATGTGTCTAGTACACAAAAGATCTCCAAAATAACAATTGCCATCATATTCCAATATAATCGAATATAAGGAAGTCACAATTTTTATGGATTCTTTGCATTCAATCATTTTGAGTTTGTACAGATGTAAACTTATATCACTGGTTGGAATGCATAGCATTGAATAGTCAGTTACTACCAATAATAATGAAAAAATAAGCTCTGAGTAGAGCCAACTGGTTGCCTTCCTCGTTCACCCGACTTAAATCCATTAGTCTTTCCCTGACGGATCTGAAAGATGTGGTTTATAGTACCAGGACAAACTTGAAGGAAATATATGAGCTACTTTATTGAATTTATTACTGCTCAACATCATGTTTTTGTTTTCTAGTTTCTGAAATAGCAAATAAAACTAAAATTCTACTAGTTAAAAAACCATTCTTCATTTATAAGTTGTACAAAATTTAATTCAATCCCATTTATATATTCTAGAGATATAATAAAAAGTATTCACTTCTTTAAATTGTAACACAACAATCTCAAAAAGTAAAACAGAGACAAAATCAGTAAGAAATCCATTTTTGTAATTTCAGAATTTATATTGATATCACCCTGTATGACAGCTGATAGCTACAAAAAATGTAATTGAATAAGGAAGAATTGACTTAAAATAATGAAAAAAACGTAAAATACATAAAACAGTTTCGTCTCGGCACTTTGTTGTTGGTATCGATTTGTAAGGTGTAAATATCCGGTGAACGAATGTGGGCAGAACTTGGTCGTCCACCATTTTTAGAACCTCAGGGGTGCGTGGTCAGGTAGTACAGGTATATATCAAAAATATCATCCATTGTATTGTATTATGGCCTCTACCAGATGTGTTGTGAGATAGCGCATCTGACACATTCTGGATTCCCGCTAGGCGCAATATTTATATTTTACAGATTATGCGCAAAACTGAGCGGCAAAGGTACTGTGCAAATGGCTTAACAACATTTATAAGAAAACCCAAAATAAATGAGATACAAACAAATGGTCAAACATAGGAGGTCCTTAGCTTAGCTGTCAACTCTGGGTATCTCGGGTGAAGGCCATACTTTTTTGGGTATTCAAAACCGGATCTGTGATACATATTCATAGAGTTGTGCTGCTTACGGTTCACGATGGAATGTTTTAACAATTTTCTAGGCTTATTTACTCATGCAGCACAAATTTTTAACAAAAATTGCAAATATTTTTATTTGTTCCATAAAACAACCAACATACTTTATTATATTTTTATCTCAATTCAGTTTTAGTAGTAAATATTTTCATTAAATAAAGCAACACAAATTCGTGCTATTTATATATTCAATAAAAATGGAGGGATATGCATACAGTTGTTTTTTTTTTGTTTGCACGAATCCGTCACCTGTGATTATAATAATAACCTAGTTTTCCTACTACCTTCGAAAATAAAAATTTTGTACGAAAATGGTATCAGATAAAGCTAATAAAATGAATTCGTGGAAGGGCATTTATTACATTCTTCACCGTAACGATTTTCTTTCTGTAGAAGAGGGTGGGCGAATAAGGGGAAATGTTTTATTGATCAACCCCTCTCTCCCGAGTAGTCACGTGTTGTTAGGAATATAACTCAAGCTAGACAGTAGACAGTAGACCATATTTTTCCGGAGTACCGTTTTGTGTTTTTAATTAATAAAAAGAAAAATTGCTGCTATGTAATACATCAAAACAAGCTGAAACTGCGCGCCACTTTATTATTTCATTATTTACGGGAGTGAATACAATTTCTTCGCAAAGTAGAAAAACAGCAGTTCTGAAGTTAGAGAAATTTTTCAATTCATTTGCATCAGATAATCTAATAATTCTACAAATTTGTTTTTAATAAAATTGGAAGAACTTGAAAAACTAATTCAGATTATAATTATTATTTAGAAGTGTGGTATGTATTAGCGTTGATAGATGTATTCATTGCAAAGAAATATGTAAACAAAATTACGATATTGTCAGTACGAGACCTGAACAAAATATTTAAATTAAATTAACATTATCTAAATTATTGTGATCTTACTTAACATCACCGTCGGAAAGAATAACTCTGCCATTTTCAGAAACTTTCCGCTTATATTCTATTCAACATTGTTCATAATACGTTTTGTAACATTTTTTACATAATTTAATATATTAAATAAACGAACGACAATCATCCATCTTAGATAGGTAATAGATCAAGCGCGTAAAATTATTTTATGTGTTTATTTCTCATTTGTACCTAATACCCGTTTTTACTAGCTAGAATAACTTGGAATCATATCACCTTGACTATTTCTTTATCATCATTCATCATTATCATCCATGATTATCATTACCAGCATCATCATTAGCGCACGGACAGCGATACACAACATTCATATTTGACGTTAAAAACTATGAGAGGAGGGAGACATTTTTTAACACATTCTACATTATGACAATATTCTACGCCTTTAAAACATATTAAAGGAAAAGTAGAACACGTCATATGTCAGAGGAAAATGAAAAACTATCATTTGAAAAATTAAGTACACATAAAAATATTACAATTTGTTAAACATTTTCCATGTTAAAGTATATAAATATAATTAATATCCACCTTCCGGCAAGCACCTGCGAAAACATGTACATGTGTTCCTAGGTGTAACGTTTTTTCTACAGTGTAGGAAAGTACCGATGGTCTATAAGAAGTTACGTGAGAGCGATAAAGTAAGCCATAGAAATCCATCCAATAAGATCCACTTCTTATTTGTGGAAGGGCGAAATGGGCGTTGACTATTAGACGCCTTCATTATAGCCATCCTTGTCTATCACATGGATTTCTATGGCTTACTTTATCGCTCTCACGTAACTTCTGATAGACCATCGGTATTTTCCTACACTGTATTTGTGGCTGTAACACATTTATCTTTTTTGAACAATTATGAACTGTAAATAATGTCCTGCACCTCTATGGGGCATTATACATGGGCACATGGGGCTTTTGTTGAGTGAGGATTTTTAGTGAACAAAAATTGTAACAAATAAGAAATGTAACACCAAAAAATATGAGAAATATAAACATTGTTGAAAAGTGATGGTGTTTCCGATGAACTGAATGGAAACTCTTATAGCAACGAGTGATTCTGAAAAATACAATAAGTACTTACTATATTTTCATATTCTGTATTAAAATGTCATGCATCAGAATCATGCATGTATTTTTAATATACTTCAAAATATCTTAAATCCTTAACTCTTATGTATTTTAATTTTAATTGATTCTTTATATACTTTCCTAATAGCTCCATAATTAAAATAATTTATAAAAAACATTAAATTAAAAAGAAATGATCGACATTAATTGCAATCGTCACAAACATTTTACCGACTAGTAGAGAGTGGATCAATTTACATTATATTAATATGTGTTAATAATTTACCGTTGTCCACTACTTCTAGAGATAAGTTTTACAATCATGTACTTTCCTTTGTCCAGGCCTTAATCATTATCCCGGCCATAATCATATTATTGTTGATATAAATGTTATTTTGCTGTATTTACAATTTATAGCGAACTGGAATCATGTCGTTACTACTGCCATCTGCCCTTTATTTTAAGTATAACAACGGCGCAATAACAATTATAGTCTTTCCGATGTCAATTGAAGAACGAAGAGGTTGACAGTATGTACCAGGTTCGGTCACTGACGCAGCAACTCGGCATTGAAATATTTGAAAAACTTGTTCCCATATTTATTTAGCCATACCCATATACAGGTCTAGTCGAACTAAACGTGGAGGTGGTAGAAATGTATACGCCCAGTTGAAGAATGCGAGCGAAATACAAACACAGCTGCATTGGACGACTGGGCAATAAATCTCAGCTGTTGACAAGTGGTTGACAAATTGCCCAGCAGTGCAATGCAGCAATGCGGAATTTGGGGTGATTCAGGTAATTTTAATTTATTATAGACACCTTCTATTAATCCCCGATATTACAATTGCAAAAGGGAGAAATAATATTATTATAGCATGGTATTTTGGAGACCATTTGAAACGGAACAAAACGAAATTTACCATCAATATAATAAAATTGTTTGAGGACATAAATAATTAAAATATGGTGTTGGCCAATTGAACATATAGGTAATAGAAATTTTTTACACATCAGATACAAATTATTATAATTTTTTACCTTTACAGAAAATATGTCGCAACATAGTACTATTACCAAAGAGCAAGGCAAGCAATAGAGGATAAAATACCTATATACATTTAAATATCACTTAACCGATAAACCTTAGTGTTGAGACAAGGTTTCCGTGACATATTGGAAGGAGTTAAAACATATTATTACATGCTTTTCTAAGTTTTCTTTAGTTAAACGGCGACGTTTATCACGTAATATTAACTTGTGTAGGGAAAATGACCGCTCAACGTCTACTGTTGACAACGGACAGTATAAGAAATTGTTGGGGCATGAAGTATATATTAATTTAGCATTTTTTCTTTTAGCGTACTACTGACTGGGCGTATATATTTTTGTACATCATCCATTACATCAAATTGTTCATTTAGGGATAATTCATGTGATTCCAATTCAAGGAATTATGGAACTTGGGGTTCTCTAGTTTGTTTAATGGAATATTGCTTGAAAGAAAGGTCTCTTAAGTTCATAGAAAAATACAGAGTTCTTCATCGCTGGACGAGACATGGCTCTTCAAATGTCTTGTCACTTTAGTTTTGTAACAAGAATTTATAATGCGTACAAAACAGGTAATTTCCTTTAATACGTATGTCCCTGTAACCTTCAGGATCACTGTGAAACCACATTTGAAATAATTCCCGTATATTTCTTTTCTCTTTTGGCATTTTACTTCCCCCCATCAAATAATTGTCAATGTAAATTATGTTACTATTTATAAATAATTATTTAATTATACACGGCGAATACAATTTATAGCAGACGTAAAAAACAAAGGTATCGACGCGACATCAACTACTACAAGGTTCCGTAAATAACTGAACAATTCAAAACGCGAGTCAGCTGTGAAGGCCACCGACCCCCGCGCCGGCTCCGTTAGACTCTGCACGTGCACTAAGCCTAGTAATTAGAAGTTTTTTGCAACCGGCAATAAGAAAAATTAACTTTAGTATGTAAATTTGTTTCGTCGTTAATTGTACTTGAAAAACTGATTTTATTTTTTAACATAAAACCTTACGGAATACCTAATTTATTGGAATATTAAAAACACTTAATACGCAAAATTATGGACAAATTAATTATATTAATCTCAGTATTCAGAGTGTAATGAAAGTGCAAAATGTATTTGTTTAGACCGTAAATTAGAGGAGTAGCACCGTCAAGTAATAAAGATGTTTCATAGTGTTTAATAAGCAATAATATAATAGTGATAATAATTTAGCGATGGCTGCAAAGGAGTTTGTATTTAAATGGGACGGTCGTGCGTCTCGGCATCCATACACAAATAAACTAAATATGAATAACGGCCAATAAAAGGCGGAATATTTGTTGATCCAACGTACTGATGTAGTAAAGTCTGTAAACATGCAACCGTAATACGAGGGACATTACGACTTTACGACCACGTTTACAGGTCATAAAAATCACTTTAACTACTGAGAAGTGTGTTAGGCTTTTATTACATGTTACTTTTTCATTCACCCAGCTTACAGCATGTCGGTTTTTAGTGCCATTTAATGGTTTTTTAAGTGGCAAGTTAGATTTACCGTGTTATCTGTCTTATCTTGGAAAATTCATTCATCAGCACTTAATTATGGGCCTCAGAAACGAGAGTTTTGAGTTATGTGCAATATTTTATTAGGTATGGTTTTAATTTTTGACCCCTGGTTTGTCTCATAAATTGTGAGTTGACAGTAAATAGATAATAAACATTTGCTTAATAGCGTTTTTATTTTTACAATGTCTTTATCAAAAACAATACATAAAATGAATCATCATTTTTTAAAGTTTACTGTCGGTTGAGAATTAGATTATTTAATGGGACAAGAAAATTAAGAGTATTAACTGCAATAGGACTATTCTGCTTGTATTTTAGATATTAATTACAAACGCATATATTGATGATAATTGTGATCTTATATCAATAAGTAAACGAGTAAATAAGAATTACTAATTAAATTATTTTAACTTTTTTCTGGCAGATATTGTTTGATAAGCGTGTAATAAATTAATTCATGAAAAGGCACAAATTTGTCGAATATATATTTTTTGGAAAACTTTTTAGTTTGTATAGTATAATTTTTTAAAAGTTGTAATTTTTTAATCGCGCCATTGCCGCATAAGTCATTTGCTGAGTTAATAATAAACAAAAGACAAACACAAAAAACCAATTTAACCAATTAGTCTTAATATTTGCATTTTAGCTGGTAAAACGTTTTCAGATAGTGAATCATCTAATAAAATATTCACGTACGTTAGTTATACATTCAATATGCACAAAATATGAGTTTTGGGAATATACTGGTACTGAACAAAAGTCGTTGTATGGATATGTGAACCAATTTTCGACCAAAAATTAAAGCAGAAGGAAATACTTGTACAAAATTTACATGTGTTTAAAAACAGCAATTAAAGCCGAAAATAAAAAAAAATTAAAATTATAACAATTAAAATGGGCAGTCGAACGGTAAATTCAGAATTACATTAAAAAATGTCTGTTTTATTATTTAAAATTACTTTTGACATTAATGGAATTTCACATTTGAGGTTTATATTCTCGTTAAACGATGTCCAAAAAGCATATACATAATTTTATTGTGTAAAATTTAAACTAAGGGAAGCACAACTACAGCGATGATATTAGAGCAAAACTAAATTTACAATAAATTTAAAAGAAAATGTACCTACATCTACTGGAAATTTTCAATTTCATGTGTCCGATCTATAACATGAACGTAACTAGTACTTTTAATACATTATTTATCGAAAAAAGTTGAATTGGGTGTTTCTGGCTTTTATTGAAGGGTTCCTTGAAAAGTGTGACAGAGGGCACGAAAAAGACCAACTTTTATAGAAATTGATGGTCTTAATGCTTCTGTTTTCGAGAAAATTAATTAAGAAAATGAGCCATAAATGTAAACCGACCCTGGGCATCTTGTGCACGTGCGTTGTGAGTTGCATTAGCCGAGAAGTGGGTGTATCTAACAGTACCGTGTGGCGTGTACTACGGGAATAATTATTACACCCCTTTCATGTACAAAGGGTTCAGGCATTAATAACAATGTCATTTTTTAAGAAGGAGGATTTTTTTAACTTTCAATTTTAGTAGTCTGTTTTAATCTACATCTAGGTGTAAGAAGAACGCTGTCGATTGTGATGTTAATAAGGTCAAGGCGCTTAATTGTAATATTATAATACATATATAAATCCGACTTCAAAATATAGCTACTTTTCACGTGACATATTAAATTTTCGTAATTGATATTTTCGTGTCACTGCTAACTTCGTTTGCTTTTTCTTGAAATACCTATTGCAGTATCGTACCTTAATTCACCTATGGAGTTTTCTAGTTAACATCAATTGACACCAGTCTCAATAACGATGAAAATGATTATTAATCAGTAATTCAAATGTAAATTTTTGTAATATGTTACGATTGACACCAGTATGCAATCGACAGCACTGGATGCCGTCTTATGTAATACCTACAATTCATTTTAAGAAAACAAATACAGTCAAAATAATTGATATTGGAATTTAATATAGTCACGTAATACATATATGAATTTCAATCAATTTATTGTATGCATTGTTTATTGTACTATGTGTATAAAATATGAAATGGATTATATCTATGGTACTTCTTATCTTATTACAATGAGCTTCCTATAATAATTGCCGATTGCCTAGGGGCAATTAAAGAAATTATAACTTTCAACGTACCTAACTCAACTGATAGCAGTATAATGGTACCTATTTGTTTCAATGGGATAATTTCCTTCAACTGCAAAGAAAATATGAAAGTTAGTTTCTTATATTTTTATTCAATATTTTTGAGGAAGGTACTAGTTCAAATCGGTAATTATCTTTTTATTTTAATTTGAAGTTATATTTGAGATGTTTGACGTCAATATGCGAAAAACTGCCAAAATCACTATTTGAAGGAGTGGGGCATAACAGTTAGCGACTTTTTATAAATCCAATGATTCCATGTTTTCCTCTATAGGTTGCTATGGTTTCGTCTATAATTGAAGGAAATACGAGGCGACTATCATTGTGCGATTGAGAAATTTAAACGATTTTTTATTTGCATAACAACTTGCAAAAATAATTTACACTTAAAATACCAATTAAAACATTACTATTTAAAAAGTTTGTTAACTAATTGCTTAGCTAACTTTTTTCATTTATAAACTAGTACTGTATACTACGTATACCACTGTAAAAAAAATTCACTCGATTTCACTCAATTTTACTCAATAATCTATCAATTTTTGTCCACACCCGATTGAGTAAAATATTCACTCTATTAGTACGAGTACAACAAAATTTTATGAGTGAAACTATTGCAACAGAAGTGAGTGAATTTGACTCAAATCCGAGTTTCTGCTAACTATCAAGTGAGTGACTTTTGCCTCTATTCTGAGAATGTAAGACCAATTAAGAGTTGACTTTTTCTCTACATTTAACTATTATTAATTTTTTACCCAGCCTTGGTTCACATTTTCTTTAAATTTTAATTTAAATATCATTGTATTAAAGTTATAAACTACTAAGCTGCCACAGTGGATTCTACACAGATCTGTTTTAGAGACAATATTTTAGGTATCGATTAAAAGAATTAGTTAACTGATCGGACGAATAGATTGCCATAACCTATATTGTACGTTACAGATACAAAAGTAAGTACAAGTAACAATCTAACTGTCCGTTTATTTAAACAAATATTAATCGAGACTCAATATATTATTTTTTTAATTATTCTAGTCAAACCCCTGCATTTAAACACAATAACCAAAATAACCGGATAAACGGAGACTTGTCCAAGACTACACGCCATACACCACGTCACGAGATGACCTAATGGGGACGATGGGAATAGATAAAGACAACGCACGACAATCATTGAATGGGGTGGGGCCACTCAATAATGAGAACATTTACTCAAATTTAGGTACAAGCGTATCAAATATGAGTTTATCTAGCGCAGGGGTCGGCAAGTAATTTTAGGTGGGGTCCGTATACTTTTAAAAATTTTTAACGAGGTCCAGAAAAAGAATTCATATTTCTTACAAATTTTCATTTGAACTCTAATTTAATCTGCTTACTAACCATTAAGAACTCAAAATACTCACACAATTGTAAAATACTAGAAAAAATGATAAGGTTGGCACTTAACCGTAAAAAAAACATTTTTTAAATAATTTATTTGAGTAATTTATACTTTCAATAATGTTAACACGCGCATATGTCACTGCAACAGACTAAAATATTCTAAACATGACTGTATTTGGCGCTGAATTTGAAACTTTCGTTTAATCGTGTCACAACACATATTTTAATTATTTTAGGTTTTAAGTGAAGTTACAATAGAAAATGAAAAAATGGGGGTCTCATATTTCTACATTTAAATGTAACTTTATTTTTTTTTAAATTCGGTTCTCTTAAGATAACTGAGGTCTCAATGGTGCAGGTAAAAATACAAAAAACTTGACTTATTAACATTGAGCTGCTTGCACCTGAAGTGTAAAAAATTTAATAAATTGCGAAATGACTAGGATACATCTTGGAACACACTTTAAATTAAAACGTGCCTTATCTTCTGGCGCAGCACCCGTGTTAAATTTACTATGATAACAATATGCTAATAGTAGCCCACTGTACACATATTTAATTAATGTTTGCCTTAGAGTTCGAAGGTGTGAGACTCTACCTTAAACATTACTGACTAGGAATTGGAATTACTTAATTAAAATTTATGGTTTTATTTCCCGTCTGTAATTGGCCTATCGTTTATTTCTTTGCCTAGAACCGATAATATCCTATATAAAGAAAAACAGATTATGGGACAGTGATACATAACAATTATTATTTTATTAAGCAGTGCCGCTTAATTATTAACATTTTTATTTTGAGGTCAAACGGGACGGAATATACCACGCATAAAGTATTTGTCTTTTCGACTTCATCGATTACTTTTTGCGTGATAAAATAGATATCTATATGTTAGTAGAAAAGCTGTTTACTGTTTCTGGATTGAATTCTCTCCCATAACTCCAGTTTGGATTCAAACCCTTATGGGACAGATGAGGACCCTAAGCGGTCGTTTTACTCCTCTTTTATCGGCCGTTTCACGGGCAAATCTTTAACAAGTGTCCCTGAACACTAACAGAGGGGATTGCTAACGTTTTATGAGAGTCATTTAAGATACTTTTTTATTGAAATAATAGTAACAATATCAATACGAAAGCCGAGTACAACTAAAAGAGAAATTATTTAATTACTTATTCAATATGTAAGAAAATATGAGATTTCTTTTTTACTTTTCATCAGTTCTTTTCATTTACATATTATGTTCTTGTTAACGTATGCAGTATTCTTTCAGATTCCTAAGTTGATGTTTCTTTGTGCCAATTGAACGCCATAAATAAAAAGGAGAAGTATACAAAGTAAATGGATAAAGGGGATTCTATATAAAAGTGCGTTCAATAGTAAGTAAATAAAATTTATTTAATAAACGAAACGTAGATAGATGCACTTTTTAAACTTTAATAAAATCCACATTTCTATGTAGATGTTTCACAACTTTTATTTCAACAATTTTAAAGAAACGTTGAGTTCAAGTTGCTCTTTCATGAATTAAGCAATTTTTCTTCGACCAAAATGCATTTATTTAAATGTAGAATATTTTAGGAATTTATGTGAAAGACGTTTCATTTTGCTCAAAGATATAAATAAGCTGAACTACTTAAATAAATAAATTTTAGGGAAAAAAACTGCTTGATTCAAGACAATGATATTAAGAATGTATAATATCGGATTAGAACAAGATCAGGGTCTTAATTTTCCGACTAGTTCAGCGTTTCGATATTATTTGAAACTTTCCTCAGGGTTATAACTATTAATAAAGAGATAAAACTTTGGATTAAAAACATATAAAAATATTAAAACAATATTTAAAAACATTCTAAAATTTTAAGAAACTAACATATTAAAATTATTAACTAAACCTATACAAAAAAAAAAGACAAAATATATTTAAAAAGGAGGAATTGTAGCATCCTTGGGATTTAGTGCATAAAACCATTGTCATAGAATTTATAATAATTCATGTAATGAATTGAGTTTTTTTAAATATATTTTGATTCTTGTAGTTTTTTTCTTGTGTAGACGTAATTAATAATTTTCATATAAGTTTTTTGCTTAAAACTTTTCAATGTGTTTTTAAATACTGATTGAATGTTTTGAAATTATATTCTTCCTCTATATTCTTACCTCTTTATTGTTATTTATAGCCTAGAGGCAAATTTTAAATAAATAAAATCCAAATATTGGCTTAATCAGAAAATCAAGACCCTCATTTCCTTGTCTTATTCCGACTGTATAAATTTTTATTACACTATTTCAAGAACAAATTATTTCACTGATGATAGTTTAAAACCAGTATAATATGCAAATAAAAGTATCCCTCGGTTCAATAAATTTTCTGTTTGTACCTATGTATGTTGTATGTATGAAACCTACTAAACAAATTGTATTGTATTGTATTATTTCATGTCTTAAATTTTAAAAAAAGTAAATTCCGCTTACTACTTAACTTAAAATAATGCAAGGCCACTACGAATGTAGGAACACGGGATTTAAAGAAACACAAACTCTATTGGATATATTGCTTCCAGAACGCCATCACACAAATAACAATTGAAATATATTACACCGCCACCTAGTAGTAAGTGACCAAACTATACGAATTCGTAGGCAGTTTAAGTTACCCACTTTAGCTAGCCTCAGAACCAAATTGGTGTCGTCAACTGTAACTAGCTGAGTTACGACCGATACGTTGCAGCCGAGGATGTGAATCGTCATCACGATCTAACAAATTATTGCAGAAATCGCAACGAATAAGATATTTCCGACATTAAGAGTGATTTACACGGACACGGCGATACTTTTATTATCTTTTTTGTAGCGTTGAATATGTGATTTTTTTATATGTTTAGTAAAATACGTATTAATTTGTTAGGTCATAACAAAATATAAATGCATCAGTTCGGAATTATAACACTAGATGGCAATAAATACAAGGCTTTGATATTAATGAATTGCTGAAATGAAAATAGATAATTTCAGTAACACATAAATCTTAACAAAGTAACTTCCAGAAAATGTTTACGCTACAGCATTTTTTACATCATTTTTGGAGGTATGCCTCAATAAATTTTAATTCTAACAGTTAGACAGATGTTTATACACATTGAAAATGCGGACTTAAAATAAAAAACGATGATAATAAATGAATTAGATTTTTTTAAAGATATTGATATGTGTTTGGTTATTATTACAGTGAAAAACATATATTTGTATGAAATTTTAGATATGTAAAAACAAACGAATCTCGATATATCAAGTACTGATTAAATATTACTAACGAAATATGTAACATTTAAATATTTCCTGATAAATATCTAAAATTAGGACATTAACGGTGTAATACATATTATTGTTATTATCATTTTGAAATAATTAGTTTTTTTTTTATGAAGCCAGTTTAACGGTTTATATTTTACTTTTAATCACTTGAAGAGCAGGACTAGAATGTAAACATACAAATAATAAAGATACTTATAAGAAAAGTGTCTACTTAGAGACTAAAAAGTAGTTACACAATTAAACTAATTAATAAATATGTGTACCTACTAGTAATTATTTTGATAAATGTATAGGTCAAATAACTCAAAAACAAAACTCAAAAACCTAAAAAAAATACAGGTAGGTATATATTTATTTCCAACGCATAGTACAACAAGATATTAAGATGTCACTCGACTGTAAAGCAAGCATTAAGTGCATGAACTAAGATTACATTAGGGCAAATACTGTATTGCTGGTTGCATAAACATTAAGCCCTAATGAAATATTCTGCTGTACCTATTTAAATTTTACATCTACAGCTTTTTATGTTGTACGAATTAAATTTATCCCAAGTCATAGAAATCACTGAATGTAAATTTTGTATCGAAAACTCTTTTTATTCAAAGAAATTTATTATTAATAAATTGACTTACTTTTACTCAATTAAAGAAAGTGATGTACTTATGATATTTTTTTTTTATTTCTCAAATGTTACATATTTCGGTATTTAAATGCATTAGCAATATTTAAACCACATTTTCTCGTAATTAATTAACCATAATAACATAAACTATGGTAATAAATCATTTCTTTAAAAAATATTTTTTCTCTCTTTTTATTTCGTATCTCAGATAGATCTGGATTGAGGTTAAGCGAACCTTTCTTTATAAATTAAACATAATGAACTCCATCTTTTGTGAGAATCTTAACACTAACAATAATGAGAAGTTATATAAGTGTTAGTTTTAAAAACACTCTGCATGAGCAGGTAGATAGCTATTTGGCCGATTTTATAAGAAAAATATGTATTTAATCAATTTATTAATATCTAAACAATTCCTTTTTTTTTAAATTAGTTAGTAGTAAATAAATTAGACATATGTAAAGATAAATATGAATTTCTTATACCGATTACTATCGATTGTATTTTTTTATTTATTTTCTTTTATGTTCGAGTATCAATAAGGTTAGTGCAAGTCAGCGATTTAAGAAGACGAAGATAAGACATATACATGACATATCATTTCCCACTATTTCCCACTACTCGCACCCACCACCCACTACGCTATTTTGTAGTTGAACAGTTAAGTTGTGCAATTAGTTATACTAGTTAAATACACTTTATTAAATATTACTTATTGAAATTTTAAGATGTTTAAAATGATGGGAATAATCAAACAAATTTTTTAATGCCTTATGAACATTAATTTTAACAAAGTTACATTGACGAAGTATTAATATTTATGAATTTATATACAACTCATAAGTGAAGAAAAATTAGCATAATACTCAACCGGCATCTGTAGAATGCTGAATAATCAACGACTTTGAATAAGGCAAGGAATAATAATGCTAGATGTCTTCCACAAGATTAATTACTGTTTTTTTCTCCGTTTCTATTCATTATTAGTTAGTAAAACACCGTAACTATTTACGAAATGTCACCTGTTGTGGGTTTTAAAATACACATTTTTTTTTAGTAATTTATATACGATCATAATTATTCAGGAAAATTTTTCAAGGTGCTACTATCAGAAAGTTAGAAAAAAAAAATAGTTTTTCAGTCCAATATTTTATTGTTCCTTATTTGTTTACCTAATTGTAATATTATAATAATATAAATACATTAATTTTATGCAGCGACAACAGTATTTTAAATTTAAATCAACATTAATCTAGTACTGACAGAATACCATCGACAAGTGTGGCCAAATTACTACGCTGAATATGACGAAACGTGACGAAAATAAGAATACCTACACTAAAATTTCTTGTGGCGTCCGCGCGTGTTTAACACATGCTGAATATATAAAGCTGTATGTAAAATAACAAATCTAAACATCCTGCATAGTTAGAAACTATACAAATAAGAGTTAGTTTCACGTTAGGACATTATTTAATTAAAATTGAGGTTGACTTGTGTGGTTTATACTAAAATTAAATATTAAAGGGTTATAAAACTATTAGGGGTCAGATATGTTTTTTAGTGGAATACACTGTAGTCCAGTCGAATTAAAGTTTGAACGTAATAAAAAATTATTATTAGTAAACAATTTATTGCACTTTATGAGGGAAAAGGGTATGTGGAATGATAATATCAAAAAATTAACAAGTGACAATAATTAATTTATAACGCTGTTTTGCCTATCCTACTTTGTTAGTTGTAAAGGGCAACTTAATTTAAACTTTTGCAAATTTCTCTTTTTCGATACGTGATGCCATCACTCAATTAGAACCTATAGGTATCTACGATATTAACTTCTAAAATTAAAGTTTAATTACTAAATTAGTTGCAAAAAAACGAACAAAATTAATTAACAAATATCTGGAACAACATTTGTAAGTTCAATCCAATCAATTGACCGTCTCCCGTAAATTTCATCAACACTCATCGCTTTTTGCAATAATAATGCGCAATTTTGGAGAACTGATATTTCCGCGTTCGACCTTTATTTTACAGTAACAAATTAGTGAAAAATTATTCTAGGTACCTTAAATTGTAATGTAGGTAATTTAAAATAACTAATTTTCCGATAGGTCGTCTAGATTTTTCATAGGCAGTAAAAAAGTGAACAAACACGTAATTTTGCCACTTATTTGCAATTTGCCAACTTAGCGTCATTTGCTTCAAGTTAGTTTTTTTGTATTATCATTCTACATACCCTTCCCGGTCGTACAGTGCAATAAAATGTCTACTAATATTTTTTTTACGTTTAAACTCTAGACTGAATATACATAGGTACTTGAAAAACCGCAGTCACCACCTGAAATAATATACTAAATATACCAGAAATACGACATATATCATAACATAACGGATTTTGTGTCTAAATGGGCTAGCAGTAGCGATCTGGAGAGAAAAAAAAGTATCCGCTTCCGCTTTACTATGTCATGTTAAAGGAACACACTGTCCGGTTACGTGAACACACATTTTTGGGTGTGTCCGTTGTCATCAAATCTACTTATCAAAGAGGGTCAACCCCTTGTGCTAAATTTTTAATGGCATACGGTAACCAGGTGTGTAGGTACAAAGAGACACTTCGAGAGTATATAACTTCATAGGGACTCTGTTACTAAATGTTTAATTTGAATTCTACCTTTAGCAAGATAAACCTAAAATAAAATATTTTTACAATGTTCATTTGCAGTTAATGAAAAATAATGAGAATAATAATAACTAGTAATTATGTACACCCACTGTGGGTTGAAAGTTGAAAAGTAGAGAAACCATTTTTCATTTTACGAACAATGTTATTTGCGTTAAAAAATTACTTGTGTTCAAATGTACAAAAACGTAGTTTTAAGGGGGGAAACATATACAGGAGTTCTCCAAAATGATTTGATATATAGTAGGTACCTAGTTGATTTTATCATCTTTATAACTATACGTCACTTAAGCAGCACATAAGTAACCAATCCTTTTCCTGAATTTAAGATCTAGGGGAACAGGCAGTGGTGTTCCCATATCGTCTTAATCATAGGAATCAACAACAAAAATATTTTTAAAATCAAATGTTTGCATTGAGGGAAACGATGATGTATCATTGTAATTTGTAGCATATTTTTATTTCTGAAAAATTAAATAGATCTTGTCGGAAGAAAAAAATATATTTTCTTTACAGGTTGTGCCTTTTTCATATGAGGCAGGTATCAAAAAAATTTACAGAGAAAATATTCATAATAGAAACGTATGTCCATATACGTTCATAACAAACATCACATTTGAAGACACATTTGATTTTAATTAATATGAGTTTTGTGAACGAAAACAGTGATTTTTCTGAAACGCCGGGATACTGTAGTGATTATTGTGCAGTCGACAAATATTATTTATTTTCTCAGTGTGAGTTATTTTTAGTGAGGCAAAAACTAAATTTATAAAATCAGTTTTAAAAACAATTTTCTTTTCACTCAATGAAATAAAAACAGTAACGTAAACTGTCACAAATTACAAACAATACTCTAATGATAAAGACAAAATTAGCTACATACTATATTTCTAATAATTTCTTAATAAGGTACACCTTGTATATTCTGGCCCACTTAAAACTACATTTCTCTATATCTGCACGAAAATAGAAATTTTTATCAAGAACAACCTATTTATCATACGGAAAATAAAGAAGCTTTCTCTCTTTTTTCTCAATTTAATTTGTGGTAGATATATTATTTCAATGTAATTAGTTTTTTAATCGGCAATATATATTATATTACAATAATTATCTTAATAAAATACAAATTAATGTCAATAGTTTTGAATAATATGTAACTACTGGACAATAATCTAAATTGATCAAAGATTAAGTAAGATCACAGTGACATCTTTAGAGAGAAACGAAAACAAACCTATGCTCAATTTTAAGGTCATAAAGTGGAAGACAACCGATTTGATGGCCATCTTGTCCTACCAACTCCTTCTCAGTGATGATCTAACGACATGGCTGTAAACCGATCTGATGTGTGTAGCCTTAACCACTTTACAACGCCCATAAAGTTCAGTTACCACTCAATTTCTATTCTTGTCCGGCTATTCTTAGAAAACCCTTTTTGTCAATATTTTAGGCACAGCCGTTCCGTTTGGGGGTGTCTATTTTAGTTGGCCGATTCCACGTTATGAGTTGTTATTGGTAGCACATTTAATATTTCGATAATCATTTATTGTATTTAGGCTTAAAAGTCTCGTTTTTAATTTATAAAACATAATTGTATTTATGTATAAAAAGTGTTTTTGTATCATTTCGGAAAAATAATGTATACCTTTATTATTTTAAAATTTAATAAAATATATTTTCATGTATTTTTTGTATATTGGGTCAGGTTACGAAAGGATTTACTTATATATCTATTTAATACCGTTTATTTTACATTATAGTGTAACGTTTTTATTATTTAAAATTGTTAATATTTTGCAAAAAGCATTGCTAAGTGGCAACATAAGAATTGTGCGTACTCTTTCAACTTAATCTAAAAAATAACTAGGAATAAAATTTTAAAGTTTTTTATTTCCATTTTTGTTTTGAAATTGTCACGTTAGCGTATTGATATATTAAAATTACTTTGATCTATTTCTATTTAAAAAATTAAATTAATATTTTGTACGATTAAGCAAAAATAGTTTAATAAAAGGGTGAAATAGATACCCGATGAACAGATAAATAAATACAAGGAGACGATTTGATGATTATTTGGGGATACATTGTTTTTCTAAATCAAGTTTTGATCAAATTACACGTCGACGTATACGATCGAGCGTTTTTTCCACAACAGAATAACAAATTTATTCTAAAATATAAAATTTTAATAACTGTAAACTTATCCCCGAAGCCTTTTTAAACACGCAGTAAGTAATATTAGAGATGTGCGTAATTTCCCATCTTTATGCGCGATCATAAATTTTGAACTATAAAGCCCAGTAAGGCATTCCGTTTATGGAAATATATTCGGCATGTCTCTAAAATAAATTTACAAGAAATTGGACGGTTACAAAAGAAATAATACAAAGTTATTGAACGTGATGCCCGTGAAACGTGATTTACATATTTCAGGTATAGGGTCCTAACTCAAAGTAGATCTTTAACATTATAATGACTTATTTTTGTTTTGGGGTCGAGTGAGATTATAGCTGGTTCTTAGTATGTAATTTTTGGAAGTACCAAATTAGGCAAATATATGATTACCTTCATCTGAAGGCGTAGCTACCATTATTGCCATTAAGTACTTTCTGCTGCATGTGAGTAAGAAGGCAAGAAGAACATTACCTTCATAGGTAGGTACCTCATAATATTTTTATACCACGAAAAATATGAATATGGGATTATCTTCATCTGACTATTGTCATTAAGTACTTTACATAGTTTTGTAAGGCCAACTACATTTTTATATATACTATCTCAAAATTTATAATATACTATTTATAACGGTTACCTCTACATCGATTAAAACAGTTGTCTTAAAAAAAAATTGCACTGAATACAAAATGCTGACAAAAGTTAAATTTAAATATGTTCAAAAAAATTGTTTAATGTCTATACAGATAGGTTAATCCATATAAGACTGCAACACTTTTCTCGGCAAAGGGCTTTATATTTGAGGGTAACAAGTGAATCTTTCTCAATAAGTGGAATGTCATTTGTTTTATATTAAAAAAAAAAATACTTTGGGCAATCATTAAAATCGAGATTGGGTAAATTAGATTCCGTTTATTTTTCTTTCCTCATAGTTTCAACTATTACGTTTTCGCCAGGGAAAAAGAAAACTACCATAAAAAAAGTTTCAATATATAACCGCACAAATAGTAAAACAAATATTTTAAATTATCTGTAGGTACCTAACTACATTCATACACTGAAATCGCTTGGAAAAGAATTTGCTGGATATAACTACTATTTTGCCAGTACAGATTTTTCTGCAAAAATTAAAAATAACTAAATTTTTCTTTGCAGACATTGTGACAGACCGAGGAAGAACAATAAATCTTTCTGATATATTATTTTTCTGAATAAAAATAAAAGCAATGCAGGTTTAGGCAATTAACCTCACAATTACTGAAATATTTAAAATCTCCAAATTTTCCAAAACATGCAATCTATAGATTTTTATTATTTTATAGAATACCAACTAATAACAATTAACTAATAAAATGAACTCAAAATGGCATGATAAATTATGAACTGACAAGGTGACACAATGTAACAGTTTTTTCCAAAGCTATCTCGAGCGACCGAAAATATTAAAAATTAGGTTTTTTCAGAAATGTTGCTGTATCTTAAAAACTAACAATTTTAGGTGTAGAACATACTTAATAAAAGTTGAAGTAGATCGATATGTGAATAAAATAGAGCAATAAAATACAAGATGTTCCACTTGAAAAATTTTAGAAAATCAAATTTAAAAATGACCTGTATAAAATATCGATATTAGCTAATACAGAAGCCTTTGTCTAATATTTGCCTATCACTGTCAAATATTTTTGCTCCAAGTGTTAGTAGTTTAAAGTTAATATAAATTCTTGAAGGTCATGTTTTTTCCAAAATTCGAAGATTTTTCTACATAACTTGGCAACCCCTCACTAAAATGTTAAACTGTTTATTTATATTTTATATCAGAAATCCATATGTTTAAAAGTATACAGGGTGTTCCATTTAAAAAATGTAATATTTGACGTGTCCCGTTTTTACTCATACCCTGTATGTTTCAAATTAATTTTGTAGTTTAGGTTTCTTGATTCTGTACAACTTTTATATAAACTTTTTTTCTGTATTACGAATAACAACTACTTTCTCACACTAATGGCCCACCCTGTATTTAGATACCTATTAGAAAATAGAGAGTACCTACTTAAAAAATTTCAAGTGTAATTTTTCAATTTTTTATTTTGATGAAGCTCTTACCACCATGCGTCAAGCATTGAGGCTTTATAATCTAGGTCGTTATGGGTAAGAATTATTACATAGCAACATTTTATTATCTGTGTCATCTTCAGTGTCCTTGAAAATCAGAACCGTACAGAAACCGAATTTGGATACCTATCTCATTATATTGTTGCATGTTATGGTGATGTTATTGTACTGTGATAATGTGCTTACTATGACCGAAAATGTTTGGTTCTGGCCTGCAATATTATGCAGATGCAAATAGTTATAAAATAGGGATTAGAAAATTTTAAAAATATCCACCATGGAATTGCTGGTGTAAAAAGAAAATTAAGATAATCGTATTTCCATTGGGCTATTTGTAATGCCCCTGAATTTATATAAGGAATTTCACTGTTTAATCTTTGTGCTGAGAAAATCCCCTTGCGTAATTACTTGGCGTGAGAGATGGCGTCCGGACTGCATTCTGGCAAGAGTTCCGGGGTTGCTCACACCCTCCGAGGTTTCATAATTGATCAATTTAATTGCATTTCTTACACCAATGCTACTATTCATTTCGATAAACCTACAGAATATTAATTCACTAGAGCTCGTAAACTACCTTTCATGAAGAACACTACAAATTTGCTCGGAAATTTTACGATTTCCTGCTTAAATAAAATCCTCCTTAACATGCACGTACCAATGTCTATATAAATTTTAACAGCTTTAACTGGTACCTTTCCTGATATGAAAGCCGTTTATCTGCACGGAGGACTTTAATTTTGAATTTTGTCTCCCTAATTTGCAAATTCACTGGCACTAACGATAGGTTGAGAGGTTTCCAAATCGTGAAAAATGTTTCAAAGCCGAGCGGTTTGGACTTTTATTTACATAACATCTTGATCAATGAAAGTAATCTTTGAAGGGTGGAAAAGGTCGAATTCGTTATTTCTTTCACAATTTTTTTGTGGCGAATTTCAACTTTTCTTTTAGAATACACTTTAATTTCCTCTGATGAATAAAAGACAAATTATCAAAGGAACAATTTCCTAAGTGTCTATTTTTTGTATTAATTAATAAAATAAATAAAAAAATTAAACAAACAATAAAATAAATAAATTGAAACAATTTTAGCCCATCTTTTTTGATTATCTACTACACAATCAAAAAAAAAAAAAATACGGGTGAGAAATAAATATTTTAAATATGTTTACCTACAACGAATCTACTGCCTGCTAGTTTAATTATACAATTGACTTTTGCTTGGTCGTAACTTATTTTAATGCATTAGAAACTAAGTATTTTTAATCTAGCGAAGGTACCGCTTTGCGCTCAGGGTTTTCCCTATATCTAATGACCTGTGTATATACGCTGCCAGTGAGAGATTGTCAAGTTTTTAGTTTCCAAAATTTTTAATATACCTACAGATTCGTCACGTTATGACTAAGAATAATGTTACATAATAATGTTAAATAATCGGTTTTCAAGAATTAACAATTATTTTCTCTGGGTGTATACAAAAATATTTTGGAACCGATCTGTTATAAAATTTATTATATCCGATAGATATTTTATTTTTAGCCAACAGATAATTTTACACGTCGCGTCGGTGCCCTTCTAGCCAATCTTGATTTTTGTGGATTATAGGTCACGCTTTATATATAGCAGTTTATATTCATATTAACAATTTTCTGCGTATTCTATGGTAACCGCTAACACTTATTTTGAATTCGTCAACCATACGCGGTATGGATAGGCATACTATCATTTTGTTGCTCCAAAATTATATACTTACTTCGTTTATTATAAAATTCAAGACTAAGATTAAGGTTTAAATATGTTTTTTATTTCAACTGGACAAAATGCAGTTGTGGTAACTCCGTTTCTTAAAAATTATATTCAATACAACATACACATCGTAACAAAAAATATGTCTTGTCCTATTATCCACAATTAAAAAATATAAATATCTAATTTATTACTATACCTATTGTAGTATACAGAACTTGAAATTATTTGAATATTTATATAAAATTCTTCATTTAATAATTCTGGGATTTGAAATTTAAAAAATATAAATAAACACATTCATTCTTAAATTTTAATATCATTCCCGAACATAATTTACCTACGTTACATTCAAAGCCATAATGTATTGTTTATTATAAATATCTGATTAAATTTAAATAATGTTAATCTGCATCATATATATCCTTAATATATGATACTATATTAATTTTAAACGTAATTTGACAGCGACAGTATTACATTAAATTTACAACTTGTTTATAGAACAATAAACACAACAATTTATTATTATAATAGATACATACATATTGTATAAAGCAAAATTTAAACTAGGGTGTAGTAGGTTCGGCAAATATCATTGAAATAATACCTTAGGTGAAATATTTAAATGATAAAACCCATATAGGTAGGTGATGGTAGTAAGCAACAGATACAAAAATAATTATGCAATAATAGGATATATATATACATATATAAATTGTCTATTAATGAATTGATTTACAAATATAGCAAGAGCTTGATATAATCTCAATTAATTAAAGCAAGCAGCACTTGGAGTATTAAAATACATCCCTCAGTTTTGAATTTTGTAAAAATAATAAATCTGCTCGACAAATAAATGTCAATAGATCACAATTGGCCGCATTGCTTTTAGAGGACTCTTTGGAGAACTAAAGCACAGGTTTGGAAAAGAAGAAAGATACAATTTATTTTCAGATTATAATTATCCAAAATATACAGGGTGATTCACAACTTAAGTAAAAAAATTTGGGAACAGATAGATGTGTTATGGAAAATGGAGTCAATATCATAAAAAAAATTTTGTAAAACTTATAATTCCCGAGAAAAAATTATCGAACTTGTAATATTTTCAACCCTTACATCGCTGAGTACTGTAATTTCTAGCGGCATTTGTGTTGTGCGCTGTGCGCAATGCGTTATCCCTCCACGTGGTCCCAGGCGTTTCCCAATACTGAAATCCGATTTTAGTATTAAAACGTTTTTGTGATAGTGTTTACATTAGTTTTTCAAGTTTCAAAAATGACTTACGTGTATAGCAACTCGGAGTTGGTGGATATCGTTTTAATTTATGGAGAAGCAACATTTGTGTTACGGTGAAGCATTTGTGTTATGGTTGTCAAGACAACATTTTTTGTGTTATGGTGAAGCATTTGCGTTACACTGAAAAAAGGATTTATTTGGACTAAATAAATATCGTTTGCCATGAACTAATCCTTGTTTTGGATATTGCCTAGCTTATATAGTGTGAAAAGTAACTAATAATAAGTTCATGGTTTTGTAATAAATCTTATTTGAATGTTAATTTATTTTTACTGTAATATTACATTTCGCATCTTTATTATTAATCTACATGTTTTAAGATGTAGATGACATAAGATTTTTAGAAATATATCTTAGCTTAATGTGAACTNTAGAAAATAATTGTTTTTTCAGTGTACGGTGAAATAAGACAATATTTGTGTTAGTTCGTAGAAACTGGCTGAGACGGGCTCAAATGTGTTTACACGACGGTGGATAAAATTTTGAACAGTTGTTGTAACATTAGATATGTCAAATTATTTTATTAATTAAAACCACAAATTAATTTGATCAATTAATAATAATAGCGGTAAAAGCAGTTGATTGAAAGAATTTCTTTCCTCAGGAAAGAAATTTTTTCAATTTTTTTTTCAGTTCATTTTTTATTACACTGCCGCCGTGTCGGTCGCCAACTGTATGCTTTGCCTTGCGTCAGGTCAGGGTTTATAGTGAACCAGTGTATTTTTAAATCATTTTCGAACTGCTTTCTTTGATTTTTTTTTACAAAATTGTATTTATAAGAGTCCCCTGTATATTATTTTTTTTTGATAAGTTCTGAATCACACTGTATTAAACGATATTTTCAGTTATTTGAAGGTCGGTATATCCAATTGGAATGAGTCCCTAGTGCCTTCATTAAGTAACATGTTCCAATTATTCACAATAAATCGAGTTTAGATTTCAGTCTTATTAATTAATATCAATCATATAAAGATTAATGTTTTTGTTAGTCGTCTTCACTTTCATCGACTGATTTAATTATAAGCAAAAAATTGTTTGTCAAACAAGAACCTATAGGTACCTACCTATAAAAATAAAACAATCTAATCGATACAGATAATGTTACATTTGCAAAAAACCATTATACTCGTAATAAGCCAAAACAGAAAATCTCCATTATTCGTAATGAATACAATTACTTGTCTTATCCATAAAAAAAACACACGGTTAAAAAACATACGGTTCTGAGACACGAAGTAACTCAATTCGGACTAAGTTCATAACACTAACCGGATTAATAAGATTCAGTTTGTTGAGTCCCCACATCACGGAATAGCGGAAATATTCAATAGATATTTATTTCTAAGCATTTTTCATACAACTCGATCAAACACAAACTCGAGATGATTAGTTAAGAACAGAGTCCAGTATGGCAGAGGCACAGAGCTCTTATGGGGCATGCGCTTAGCCGCAGCTCCGCCTGGCCTTGCTAATGCGCATCACGTAGTTACATGGTTAAAGGTGCGTATTCGCGGTGCGCGAGATTACCCAATAGCTTATTCGCAAAATATTTATGTTAGGACTACAAAGAGCTCGTATAATATTAACAACTTTTTATTAGTTTATGTTGAACTAATCAAAATTTTCAACAATCAATAAATATTTTCAATAAACCATGAGCAAGGTCAGGAGTAGGTACCTAGTACACGTTGATGTCTAAGAAAACTAAATTTTTGTATTCAGTGTTGTTCGCCAAAAAGTTAAGTCATGTTCCAAGTTTGTCTAGAGATAAATAATGTTACTGTAGAAAAAGAATTAAATTCTGGCTTGCAGCGCTTATACTGTAAGATATTATAAAAATGGTCCATGGATCTGACAAAGGCGTCTTTTTCAAAAACTGATTAGAAGATGCAGCCAGACTACAAAACTTTTGTCGTATGTCAGCTACAACTTAACGCTTTTACAAATTTTTCAACACGTACTACTTTTTTTATTTTATTTCTATATTTAGTTAATTTAAGATCCCTCAAATCTTTCTTCTCCCGGTCTCTTATAGGCTATCTTATTGGATAATAGCATCACAACTTTCAACTGTCACTTCTTCAATGAGACAAAATTGACGGGAACTGTTTACACCAAGCATAGGTTCAGTTAACATTTGTTTTGGGTTACCGGCAATCAACGGGAATTTTGTCGAGCTCGACGTAAACAAATATAAACGACACTGATGTTATACGAACCGCTTGTGATCTTCATTGAAACATTTTGCAAACAGATCATTCGGTGAATTGCTCGCTAGCACACAAAAAGTTTATTTTTGTAGACGTCAGCGTTTAACTGTTTACGAACGGTTCGCGATATGTTCATCAATTGTTACGTATTCTAAGATGACAAAAAATATAAAAATTAAAAGCTGGTTCTTTCATATTTTGTTTTACTTTAAACAAAGAGAAAAAGTTTTTTGTAGAACTCATGTCAAAATCAACCAAAATATTTAAGATTTAAAAAAATGAAATAACAAATTATAAAAATAATTTAAGACCTATAGTTTTATAAACAACTGTAGGTACTTGAGAGTTTTTTGTTAATCTTATAAATTAGAAGACAATTAACATCCAAGGAACATAAAGATTTGTATAGTCACTCCAAAACTTTAATTATATGCGCATAGCCTCGAAAGAATTTAAACACAAAACAGCACTCACCTTAATTTTGAAGGATTTGCTGCCCCTCCAAAACCAGTGAACCAATCCACTAATTCTGATCCACCTGGCCCACAACGGCCGCCGCTGCAGCCGCTGCTTTTTGGGCTTGCGCTTGTTTTTCCTGCTCATTTAACTCTTTTATCGCTTGTATTTCTTTTTTGAGCTTCATGCGCCTATTCTGAAACCAAATTTTGATTTGTCTTTCCGTTAAACAGAGAGCATGGGCCATTTCAATTCGTCGTCGCCGGGTCAGGTAATGGTTTGTGTGGAATTCTTTTTCGAGCTCCAACGTCTGGTACCGCGTGTACGTCTGTCGTCCTCTTCTTCTGAGTCCATTTGCACCTGTAAAATATTTAAAACATTTATAAATTTCTAAAGCATACAGGTATTTATATACAGCGTGTCAAAATTTGTAAAGACCATTAACACAAGTAAAACATGAATAAAGTTCAAGTATTTTTTATTACATAAATAGATCCTAGATACATATTTGAAAGTTATTACCGAAACTTCAATTGATTTTTGTGTTATATATTACGTTTATCGCCACCATCTACATAATTTCGACACTTTTTGGGAGTTTCTCGCATTACCCGAAGCGATTTAGGCAAGCCGTATTAAGATGTTTAAAACATTAAAAGGCGAAAATTACATCTTGATTTCTGGATTCATTTACAAGATCATTTTTTACATCTAAAGGCTTTCAATTTTTTGTGAAGAGGCCTTTTACTCAATTCTCTGTAGATATATTTCGTTGAAGTATCACATAGGCACGTCACTGAAATTTTTATACAACTTTTGATTTTTCGGTTAAAAATGTAAAATGTATTTTTTTTTCATAGATCACAGTACCTATATGTATGTTTCTGAGCTCTGGACAAATAATTTTTTGAAGGTATAAACATAAAAAATTATTATTTCGTAATTTAGTTGCTTCTTCCATAATCAAAATAGTTGAAACTACAAAACTGGCTTATAAATAATAATTATTACAATTTTTAAAACTTATTGAGAATCTCCAGAATCGTCCCTGGTCATATAAAATATATAAAAAATATATTCACATCTTTTTCGTGATAATATATGGCGTGCGTCCGTTTTTTCCCCGTTTATTTTTGTAGTACGTAAACAGAAAAATTATTAGTTCAATTTTAGATAATCATCAGTTAGTTCTGCTTCAGTTCTAATTACAGAAAGTGTTTTATTGTGAATGAATACTAATACCTAATATGTAAGTCAGTTATTTTCCAAAATTTTTTACTTTTTCCAATGGCAATGTTCGTGTAGTGTGCGTATTATTTATTGTAAATAATCATACTAAAATAGCCTATCAATACAGTAACAATAAATAAACATGGTGGTAGCGTGTGGAACAATTTTCAAATAGTCATGCACTAATACTAGTAAACAAGGCCATCATCGGTGAAGTAAGCAGTTCTCAAAAAATTTTTCCCGCATCAATGTGGTAGGTAAGTCAGCAGATATTAAAAAAAACGTTCTGTTCGCAAAAAATACTTCTGCCAATCGAGTTTTCGCACCTTGATTTATTTACTTTTAAAATATCCTCTCCTAATTTTTAAAGACACAGTATAAATATTTAAATATTTTTAATGGCAGCCACACATGTAACGGTACATTCTAAGATTTATCTGGACAGGGCGAATAGTACGATTTATCTGGCATATGGACGGAAAGCTGTTGGACAGAATAAATTGTAACGATTTTTAACTACACGATTTATAAGCGTGTGAAGCTACCTCTTCGTGTTTATGTTTTTAAAGTAACGTCTTTTTAATTTAATAATAACAATTAATCAAGTATTAAAAAGCATTCTAAATAGATTTAAATAACAGTTTAATGTATTACCTACATATTGAATCAACTTAAACTGTTTAGAAATTAGAACAGAAATTCGAGTAAGTATAGGTAACTATATCTTTTTTCTACACTTCTGTAGACATATTCGACACATATTAACTATTTTTTTTTATAAAAAATCTATTTTTTTTTCTTAGTGTATGTCAAGGTAAATGTTTATGCCCACTTTTTAGTGTTACGAACGATTTTCTTCAGAATCGAGAACTGAGGAGATTTCAATTTTTGTGAAACGTTTTATTTCTTGTAAAATATTTATTGTTATTTTTTTATATTATTATTATTATATATTAAATTGTACAGATCATTTAACTCGCGGTTTTTATATTATTATAGAGATTTATCGGATAAGAAATAAAATAACTTACTACGTCGATCGAGAACCGATCGTAGATAAAGATGAAAACAAAACAGTCACAAATAAAACATTAAATTTAAAACCGTTTTTCCGTTTCCTTTTTTTTTATTTCTGTTCAGTTGCACTGCAGCTTCACTCGTGTACAAGACCACACAATACGATAACAATTAACGAGAATTCTATATCGATTTGTACCGAAACGGCAAATAAGCAAAAACAAAAACCATTTAAAGCGATTCCATCTGCCTAATTATTATTTTCATACGTGTTACGAAACACCCACTTAATCTTTGACATGTAGTTATAAGGGTATAATTTAAATGTGCAAAACGAAAACAAGAATAAAAACAAATTGTACGTTACCTTAACACCGCACACTTGAATTTAAAAGCCGAGGTACAACCTTTCAAAAATTCCACACCATCAAGCCTTTATTGCTATACAGGACAGGGTGGTTAGTTCTCAAACTGTACAAAGGAAATTTGATGGCTTGTACTTAAAATATGTATTTATTTAAATTGATGTTAATACAACATAAAAACTACTGTGAGTGAATGCTCTAAAAAACGATATAGTACCCTTCTACTTAAATTACTTAAATCTCAGTGAATGTTTTAAAATCCCCCATTTTTGAAATTGAATATCTAAGGTAGTGGTTTTTGTATTTCATTTATACCGACTTTCCTTAAATAATAGAATATGGTTAAATGCTAGCAAAAATATTTTTTTCTTATAAGTTTAATTAGTTTTGAAAAAATTTAAATAAATAAAATAATAAATACAAATCGAAATACGTACATATGTGTTAAAATTTTGCATCAACATCTACACAACATAAGATTTAGATACTTATTTAGACTCAATAATTAATAGTTATACATATTGCATTTGTTTCAGCGAGAAACAAGATACTACCTGCTGTAATAGTTACCTCAGAATATGAAAGCACTTTAACAGAAAAACATAAACTTGAACACATTGAACAAATTGGAAATTATATTTTTCATTAAAAAATGGAATAGCGTGTCAGCAATCTGAACGATATCCCAGTGAACTGTGGAGAAACTTAGATGGCCACAGTTCTTCCTATGGAGTAGCAACGATACGATTGGACCAGAACGCTGACATCCCGCTGTTCCAAGAGGGAAGACTTTCTACTCGTGATGGATTAAAGTTTGTCTCTACCAGGTAAAAAGAAGCCGCAGGTAAAAATTAACCCTGCAGGGTCCCACCACTTCCATTATAACTCGGAAGGTCATAAAAGTTATTTGAGTTATTATATTTCACTTGGTAATTCACTCCCACTTTCGTTATTTCGTTATTGGTCGATTTTAAGTATTAAATTTTAAGTAATATTAGTATTAGATTTTAAGTAATAATACATTGACCTGTAATTATCTTAAGCTAAAAGGTAGAACATAATTATTACATTTTACAGTGTTTCTCAAGTAGAGGTAAAAAATTCAGGGATCCTAGGACAGCCATTGTCCAGCTACAGTGTGTCAAAAATAAAATAAAAATCCGTTTTTAATTTTTAATTTCTAAACCGCTTGAGATAATTTAACCAAATTCGGTGTGCATATTTCGTTAAATATGAAACAAAAATTACCAGCTTTGGAGAGGTGTGGGTATCATCGATCATTATTTGCTAATGAAACTTATTTTTTAACAAGATTAAGTTTTAATAATGGCTTATTCAAATTGGATTCAAATGCTGAAAGGGTCAATATGGTTTACATTTATGGCCTTGCAGATGGAAATGGTACTGAGGCTAGGCGAATTTATATGGAAAGATTTACAAATCATCCAACTCCAAATCCAAGAATGTTCGGAAATGTTTTTCAACGTCTTTCGGATTCAAGCTCATTTCAGAAAGGTAAGTTGGAAGAAGTCCTACACTAAATTGAAGAAGACCTAAACATTAGGAAAATCGCTGCAAATCTTACCACCGTATCACACCGTATCTTACCGTATCACATACAAAGAGTTCACCTCCGGCAAAACTATTCTGCTCGCCTACAATTTTGCCACTGGATTTTGCAAAAAATTGAACAAAATGTTGACTTATGCCAGTGGTAACTGGCATATTATTTACAAAGTTAATTTATCCAGAGATGCTATAATGAAACCACAATAAACACGTTTGGTCTGATGAAAACCCCTCATGCCATAATGGAATCTCGATTTCAACATCAGTTTTCTTTCAATATAGGTGGATATTATTGGAAATTTTCTTGTTGGGCCTTATTTTTTACCAAGAACTTTAACCAGTGCCTCCTACAAACATTTAAAACGTTTTACCTGAACTACTTGACGATGTTCCTTATGCGGTAAGTGAAAGAATGTGGTTTATGCACGACGGGGCTCCCCCACATTTCAGTTTGATTGATAGTGAATTTTTAAATGAAAGATTTATTAATGACGTGATTGGGCAATGCACTCAAGAACCAGGTCAACCGTGGCCACCCAAATCATCCGATATGAACCCTATTGATTTTTTTTGTTTGGGGACATCTCAAGACATTAGCTTACAAGGTTCACATTGAATCTGGCGAACACTTAGTCAACAAAACTGGTTGTAATGTGATAAGAGCTGCTCCTGGAATTTTTGCACTTGTACGAGTTGCAATTTCAATAAGATCTAAAACATGTATTTTCCAACATTTGTTATAATAAATCATAGTAAAGTAATTCCATTGTTAATTAATTATTTTAAGTAATTTAATAAGTAGGTGTAGTAAAAATGCACTTGATCAAATAAATCAATTTTGTTGTTAATCGTGTTGTTTGGAATACAATAATTGTAAAGAAACAAAAAGTAAAGATAATACAATGGCGCATATGAGGACCTATTTTATTTGCAATACTATACAGGGTGATATATTTTATTTGCAAATATTGATCGATAATACTCATACTTCCGCCACTGGTAAGTTTCCAAAAAACTGGTAATTTTTTGTTCATACCTACTGTCATACTAAATAAGCACATCGAATTTGATTAAATTATGTCAAGTGGTTTAGAAATTAAAAATTAAAAACTGATTTCTTCTTAAATTTTTGACACGCTGTAGCTGGACAATGGCTATCCTAAGACCCCACATTTTTATAACAAAAAAAAACATTATTTTTGGCTACAGAATACGCCCCTGGGTTTTTGACCTCTACTTAAGAAACATCCTGTATATTTTTATATTTATTAGTGGTCACTTCAAAATGTACTTATATTTTTCTATAATTTTAGATGTTATACAAAAAGTCAAAGACGACTTTTAGATTATAACAAAGTACATATGTATATTTATATCATTCCTCCTTGTATTAGAAATTAACATTAATTTCATTTTTACTAGATATAATTATGATAAATAAAATACAAATAATGCTTATCTAATTAAGGACCATTTTTAAAGACGAAATTTAAAATTATAAAGTAAATTTCCAAAACGTTGTCGACTAAAGCAATATTATCAATATTATCATGAACTCTAAAAGCTGTTAATTATCTTTAAATCATTAAACTATTTTTATGTTACATTAAAACAGACATTACAAGAACATGTGGATTCATTAAGAAGTATATAAAATTTGTAGTTTAAATTTAATAAAACGGTGTACTATTTATTTCTAATTTTCCTCCATAAATTTAGCGAATCACTTGTATCTCATTAACTAGGCGTGAGTTTAGCGGTAGGATCGGGGCTGTTTCGCACAATGAATTATGTTGTGGCATAGCGAGTGTCGCACAGCATATGAAGCATGGGCAACACATGCATCCCGTCAGAATAACCGCAATTCGGTTTCGTTTTCCCTTGCATCTGTACGAAGTAGATCAAAATTTTGTTCCAAATTAGGTATAATTTGGCTCGTTAATTTAGCTCCGACTTTTATGTGTTGTAAAACAACATTCGTAAATCATTTATTTGCCATCGGCACTAGTTCCAGCACAAACTGGAAACATCTGGGGTGCAGTGTACGCATTTTGTGGTCCGGGTTTCCATAGGGGTACAGACGCACGCGAAATCGGTGAATTATTGACTATCTATGGCTTCCGTCCGGTCACGCCCGCAACCTCGATAAATGGCCTTAATTGTACCGGTCCTTTTAATTGGCGTTTTTGTGCCACTTCTCCTCGCCTTACTCGAATGCTGTAAAATTTTTGTCACTGTCGGAATTGTTTAATGCGCTGTACGGTCGCGGTGTTGTTAACCCTACGGATTTATCCGTAGATTTACGGATTTTACATGACCTCAGATTTTCCGATAAGTACTATAAATCTATGGGCTTTTTATGGTTTTAATAAATTTGTTTATATTGTTATTCTTAATTTAATTCAATTGCAAATGTCCTAGATTCCAAACGTCAGTTGTGGTGGTGGGCGTACGGGCGATTTTGTAATGGACCAAGTCATCACTCGTGTAGTCATATAGATTTGAAAAATAGGGTCATGCACAAAGACCTCTGTGGTCAGACGAACGTGATCGGCCGATTCCATAATAATGAAGTATGTCAACCCTGCCTTAAATAATCCAATTGAAGAAAGAGAATTACTTTTTAAATCTCATTGCGTGTAACACGCTTTTTCTGTGCCCATTGCTCATTTTTAATAAGACTACTGTCCAAATAAATGAAATTGCAAACAGAATTTTTGTTTTTCATGTCATGTTTTTTTATAAAATGAATTGGTTATAAGTAAAATTGTATGGTAAATATCATTTGGAAAAGATGTTTGGTGTGGTGTAACTAATTATCCAGGGACTTTAATAAGACCAATAATGGTATGTATCATTATTAGTAACAGTATGTAGAACATTTAAACATCAAATGCAGGAGGAAAATAGATCAATTTCGAAATAAGATTTATTTTTCGGATTTTTTATAGATTTTGTAATTTGTGCTTGGATTTCTACGGATTTTTTCGCGTGGATCTAGGGATATGTGTATCCGCAAAGTTAATAAGACTGATGGTCGGTCAGCTTCGATCAAGAATGCAAAAATAGGTTAGAATGGATTTAGATGAACAAAGTCATATCCAGGGGCAATTAGTAGATGTCGAATATCTAATTAATTGAATGTTATAGGTGTTACAGAATTATACCTAGCAGTTTCACTGGCGATGGCGTATACTAATAAGTCCGCCTGTTGGAAGTGAAGATAATGTTTTGTCTTTTAGACTCATTTAACTTTAGTTTGTTGGCTGAGAACCAATCTTTAGCTTTATTAAATATGGAAACATTACCTATATTGAGAATCACTATTTGATAAAATTGTAGTGTCATCCGGAAATAATACGCAATGACTATCTAGAGCACTGGAAAGGTAATTGAAATAAACGAAAAAAGTAGGGATCCCAAGACAGACCCTTGAGGTACACCATTATTTATCGGAACAATACTAGAATCTTTATCATCGCAACTAAGAAAATTTCGATTCGTAAGATAACATGTAAGCAAATTTAATGCACTAGATCTCATTCCATCTAAACTCGAGTTTCCGAAGAAGACACTGAATTGAAATTCACATATGATTGTTTCAGTTGTAAGGCCTTGATTAAAGCCGTCAACAACTGTACCAACAACGTCAGCTATTGCGCTAATTATAGTAATATCAGTGTCACCATTTTTAATCATATAGGAATAACTTTAGTTATTTTGAAAACATCCGGCCAACACCCATCCTCAATGCGCTTATTGAATAGGACAGTCAGCGGCTGTGTCATATAGGCAGTTATGGATTTTATTTTCTTAGTGTTAATATTGTAACAGTCTAAAGTATACGAATCTTTTAATTTCAATATAGATTCATTCACGTCAAGTTCAAGAATGCCGGACATAAAGAAAGAAAAAGGTGTTTTACGTATATTTTCCAGATAGGTAAATTAGCACCTAATTTCAATCGAATTTTGTATGACATTAGCAAAAAAATTATTGAAATCATCTGAAATAATAGAAGCAGCACTCGATTTTGGCCTATGTGCTCTTTCTGTGTTTATTATTTTCCAGCATATTCTAGCTTTATTGGAAGAATTTAGAATAACCTCAGAATAAGTTTTCCTTTTTTCATCCTTTATTGCCTGTTTATACTCATTTCTTGCTAATTTATAAACTGACCAATCATATTCTAATTTAGGAGTTAAAGCCGAGGTTAAAACTCTATTTTTAAAATAAAATGTATCGCATATCGCGTAATTTTTGTTGATCCATCGAATTTCATGATAGCATTTCTTTTTCACAGCTCGAACTGGAAAACACAAATCTATGTTAGTTTTGAGAATGTCCAAATTTAACCAGGCAGTATCTTCACTATTCAACTGGGCAATATTTTGGATTTGCCAAGAAATTTTAGACATAATTCAGTGCTGAACGGGGCTTTAGGCCACAGAGTAGTTGTTTCTTACAACATTATTATTTATGGCTTGTCTTAGAAGTTGCTTTTCAGTATACCTAAATATTGGCGTCAAAGAATTTATTGAGTTCATTAAACGGCAATTTTAGAAGAATGTTTAAATTTGATTCTAATTAGCTTAATAACTTTTAAAGTAAAAGTACAAAATTTAATATTAAAATTATATAAATAAAGAAAAACTTTTTCATTCGCGAACTTGTAGTACTCGTTGCTAACGCGGCTCGTGGGCAGTTTGTTTAATCAGGAAGAAAAGTACATTTTTATCTTTTTTTTTGCAAAATTTACTATTTTCTCTTCTTTTCGTCTTTTTTTCAGTAACATTTGAAGAAATGAAAATAAAGAGTATAAAATCTAAATATATGTAAATATATTTTTTATAGACCCGAAAAATCTTCAAATTTAAAAGTTAATTATATGTTTTCTTTAAAGAAGTCAACATATATTAATTATACGTTATATAATTCATATGTTAGGTTTAAAATCAATATTGTCACGTATAAACTGTTAAGGACATTGTAAAAAATACAGTTTCAGTAAAGATAAAGTTGTTATAGTTTTTCATTTTTCCAAATGACTGATTAAAATTGAATTATATTAGATTAGGTCGGGTTAGATTGCATAATTGCCATCTATTGTTCAATGCATTTATGTATTATGTTTAGCTTATGTCATTTGTATACTTACTGTGTGAGTCAAAAAAAATTCCTAATCAGTTTTTCATTAAATTACTGTGCAAATGTATTATTATACTTACAATCCAAATTAACCAAATATACCTAATTAGAATGCTTACTTTATTATTTGGAAAATGTCGTTATTTTTTTATATTCTTTTGAACTTGCCCACTTTCCTACAACTTTTATTTAAAGAGCCCTAAATTTATCGATCTAATAGATTTGATCAACCACTACATTTCGGTTTGGATAATTGGTGTATAATTTTATTTACTGCGAGCCACTTGGCAAACTAAGTTTGCTACCCCCGAATTGGCAGTTTATATAGGGGTAGTAAAGTTTACGAACACGACGTCGAATAGTCCGGTATAGCGTGATGTAAACACAATTACTGAATAGATGCGACTGTTGGGGCAGTACATTATTCTGCACCGTACACGTATTGGCTTCGTATAAAGGCACTAAATACAAATAAATATCATTATTTACTGTCCTACGTACTAGGCCATTATTTGTAAAATTTGTCGATAACTATATTTACAGCGCCACATGAATTATTAATTGAGTACGCACATGCATTTTCTATTTTGGCGACTGTTACCGTTTTTGACATTCTACATTTGCTCCAGACTAACATCGGTTTTTTATTACGAGGCTACCATAATGCATTTATATCACATCTCAGAGTGCCTCGGGGGACTAGGGTTCTTTTTTTAATTGGAAAACCTCAATGGTGAGATAAAAATAAAAACTTGTATTCCAGATATAGGAGGTAAGGGAGATCTAAAGGGAGCAGTACACAAAAAATAAATTAAGGACCCGCTTTTTTCGGTATTACTGTTCTTTGTTAGATCCGTAATTGTCTAACGAGCTACATAAAAATGATGTGTTGCTTCATTTCCATTTGGATAATTATTTCTGTTTAGTTTCATTACTTCTTGGAACAGAGCACTTAATTTAAAACTCAGTCAAGAAGTTTCATAAATTTTAATTGTAAAAGTGAATGAATTAAAAAAAATATTGGCATTTATTAAATATTTTTAAAATAGGTGTTTCATACGGGTGAGATATAATAATAACCAATAAAGTATATTTATATACGCCATTACAATTCAGTGCCTAGAACGACTTGTTTGGTACAAGGCTAACAAAATTTTGCCTCGTCCAACATTAAATTACTCAGAATATCTAGTAAATATCAAGGAAATGGTTTATAATAAATTACATTTGTGTATATGTTGAGTTGTTGTGGGTGTGTAATGTGTATTTTTATGAAAAAGAATTTTTAACTGCCTTGCACATTCTTGAAAAGGATTACGTAAATATGGGGCGTTTGGTGTTAAAAATGAGTAAATTAAACTCTATTTACATTCATTTCGCCATCTGTCGAGGGAAGCGTTATAATTCAGGAGATATTACAATATATTTTTATGAACATACGCAGAATAACCCAAGGGTGCGTACTGGCTGTTATCCAATTTAACACAAACGCACACCCCAAATATACCGTCTCGTAAATAACTTAGGCATGTCGTGGAAGTAATATTACTTCCACTTACTGTTGCATGGCGAATAAGAAGAAGGGTACACGATGTCGTCCAAATGATTTGTCACCCTATTTTTGCGAATGTATGCAGGTTCGGAACGTCTAACAAATTGCGGGGGTTGCTTGGAACAATTTGTGGGTCTGAGAGAAAGAGTGCCATAGAACGTAGGGTCCCAATTAAAGCAGGACCATAAATCGAAAAAGCGAGCAGTACGCTTCGGAAAGATGGACGGCATCTGCCGAATAAGCGAATAAACAGATGAGGTTAAATAAGTTCCGGAATATCAGGATTGTATAACTTTCCCGGCAAAAAGTTTGCTGCCCTCGGGATAACTCTGAAATTTACTAGACATGTTCAAACTTGGGATGGAATATGAACAAAAACAATGACGCAGAAGATTGACTCCCTAGTTTACTTATGAAATTAGCTGGATGTCTGAGGAATGACTAAATTGCCTCTACGAAATGTTGTGTAAGAGAATTACTGCTGCAAACAAAAACATTTTATTTCACATGAGGGTAGCAGCAAGAACAACTACAGCACTATATAACTAATTTACTCTTCACTCTTCGTTAATTACAATTATGCTGCCATAAAACTCGGGATGGAATTTAAATGAACACAATTTTTTTGGTGCTATAAAAAAATAATAAAAATGGCAGTTTTAACTAAATATCGAATAATTGTTACTGGTTATCATCAATAAATTAATTTATTATTTACAGTACCCGAATAACAATATTTAAAGTAAAAACAGGCTTATATGGATACATATAATGTTCAACTTATCACAATTGACGCTTGTTATAGGTACCTGCCTAGTTCTTAAACTATTATTTCCTTATTTGCTATCTTCGCCACTTCAAAGTTGTGACTTCTGCTTTTAAATAGAATTGATTAAAGATAAAACATTCTTTGCATGTTTATCCTGTAAGCTGCTATGAGATGGTAATTTTGTGATTAGTAAATATTTAATGTGATTTTAATGGCGCCTTAGGTGTTGAGCCACGCCGCACCTGGGTTCGAAACCGTCCAAACCCAGGGACAGCCCACAGATAATTCTTCAGACAACGAAATAACTCAAAAGTAACATCGACCGGTAAATATGTGTGTGATTAATCACGAAAACTTTTGGAAGCCACGGGTTATTTATAGGTATATTTATCTAGAGAAACGAATAGCAGCCAGACTCAGTATAAGGTAAGTATATCTGACTGGTATATTAATAAGACCACCATTAATTTATTCCCATTCTTTATGCCCGAGTTGCATAGAATTTGCCTTGTTTATAACTCTATCGATAATTGCGTGTGCAGAAGCCTGATTGAGATATTTCCCCTAGTCGGGGTACTTGAATGAATTTTATTACTGGAAGAGCACATATTTCGTAAATAGCATGAGTTAAAGCATTAAAAGTCGTTTAGTAATCTTCGTGCATCTAGATATGTAAAACGGGAACATGCGGCGAGGGTAATGAAGACTATATCGACGGTGCTCGATGGTTCATCAATTTCTATCAGTGTAGATAACATCAACAAATATTCAACTAAATTAACCTGTTCTCTATATACTATATAGTGTACTAACTCACCCGCAAACTACGAGGATTCAAGATTTGAGCAGCTATTGTCATTTTTTTACTGGACTTTTGAATGGAGATATAATTTGAGTTGATAGATTGCATTTAAAAGACACCTACATTTAAAAAATATTTTGTACACACTAAGGATCGAAACGTTATTTATTATTCTGGAGTATATCCGTTATGTTGTAATGATTATAATTGTTGTTATGTTGGCCAGAGTGATAGGAAATTTAAAATTAGGATTGCTGAACAGTAAAATGAGAATAATTTTGAAAACATTTTTTTGTAGATTCTTGAAACCACACAATCATACTTTTAATTCTGACAATAATTTTAAACTTTCGCATAAGCTTGAACATGGTTTTAGATTAAATGTTTTGAAATATTTGGAAATTTGGAAATTTAAATATTTAAATAAATTGCCTGAACACCCGTAGTTACATTCCCCAATACTTTTAACTTTATTGAAATGTCCCCCTCTACTTCAGACTGATACTTATATCGAACACAGAAACAATTAATTATTGTTTGTCCTCATCAGTTTGTTAACAATCACATAAAATGCTTTTTATTTTTGTATAATTTACTGTTATTTTTATATTTGAATAAATTATAATTTTATTTATTAATACTTTGTTAGTTAATTATTGTTATTGCAAGTATAAATAGGACATATCATTAATCAAATACAGTGTATGAATGTAATTGTTTAATTTTGTTTGTTTTTTATAATAATTGGTAAATATTTGTTTGTTTGTTTATATGTTGGTTTATTTTTATATTTATTATATTTTCTTCTTCCCTGGAGATAAAGAGAAAATAAAAAATTATACTGAATTAAAAATGAATCTAGTTTTTTCCCAATTATTCCTAGTCCTACTGATACCTATATTTATCCTATGGAGAAAACGCGTTAGAAGAAATTTCTATTTAAGATTAGGATGTTATCAAGGCATTCTCGGCGAGCATTTTCAACATTATCAATAAATAAATAGTATTACTTATTAGTTTTTGAGTATGTTGTAGTGAATTTCTGTAATCAAGTAATTTTCTTTTTCAATGTTACCTACTTTTTGCAATAAATCTGAAAACACTTAATATTTCCGACACAGTTGAAGATAGGTATAGAACTTTGTACATGAAATATCTAGAATTTTCTGAAAAATCCAAAAATTGAATAATCTACAGGGTGTTGCATTTAAAATAAGAAAGTTGGTATTGACCACTGTTACATGACACACTCTGTAAAAAAAGTTTGTGTTGAAACAAATGCGCAACTAAAAATACCAATCGATGTGTCCGAAAGTTTTTTCGAACACACCCCCTTTTATTTAGTATTACATTTATTCCATTTGCCTTATACATACTGTATACCTAAATTGCATAATGTATACCTATTTTTAAGTGTACTGACAAGTTTTTCGCTTGTAATGTTCTGTTTAATTAATTAGTAGGTATAGATAATGTTCTATATTATTTATCTTTATGTACGTATAGGTATTTCAAACATTTATATTTTATTCTTGTGATAATATGTCATTTACTGTATGAATCAATCTTTTTATATTTATTTAATGTTTTTCCTTTTATTTAGATACGTCGTTCCTTCCACATCGGAAAAGTACAATAAATACGTAAAAAAAACGAAGGTGTTATTTGTAGAAATATTGCAACAGAATATGCATACATTTTTCTTCCCCCTTAAGTACTATAAAGTTTCCTTGTTTTTTAGTAAAATTACACTTTAGGCATCATAAATATACCTACGTACATCGATTTGTAGATTTACATTTTGAGTCAATTACAGAAAAAAAGTAAAATTACAAGCAAAATGTTAACTGTACTTGTAAAATAACCAATGATTTAGTACGATTTACAATCATAAATGTGAAACTATTTTTTATATTAATAACATTTTACAAAAGGTTTTGTACTAGATGAAATATTATAAAGTGTAAATTCCTCTCAAGAAAATGGTACTTGTGTACAAGACCGTTTGATTTAATATTATTGCTATAAATTTCACTGTGGAGAAATTTTCTACTTTATTGTACAAAATGCAGAATTATTTAATTATTTCTAAAGGTAAATCAACAGTAGATACTCTCGACAGATCGAGATTTGGATAGGATCCCATCCAATCCTATCGAATAGGACATAAACTTGACTTTGTATTGATAAGACTCCATCAATATAAATAAAAATTTATGATTTATTTGATTCCGTAACAGGGATCATTAAAACGGTTACTGAACATCTGCAAAAAATTTCACATACAATCGTATTCGTTTTTATATAAATTATAAATGTATTGTGGAAAATAAACAAATAAAGTTAAGATTGCTCGTGACATTGGATGTAAAAAATTGAATAAGTAAGAAGTAAATTTCTCTGAGAATAGTAGGTACATACTAAGATTTTCAGAGCATAGTCAAATCCCCAATGGGCAGTGCTGACCTAGCAGCCATAATACTATTCTGCTTCCAATGCCACCCCTGTAAGCATCACCCGACGCACCTTTGCTTGGGGCTCCACCATCCCAGGAGCTTTCGTATCCCATAACTCACCCCTACCCATCTCAACTACGCCGCTTACTATCCTCCGACAGTGATAAATTGCCTATTCTTTATTCTTTAGGACGTATAATAAGATATATTGGGCTATCTCTTTGATATCAACTTTCATCAACTGAAAACGAAATACTACAAAAAACACTTAAATTGTTTGGAAAGTACCAACAAATCCTTTGAGGGTATCATTTGTTGTGGTCAAGTTGGATTAAGGATGGTACTTCATCATTATGTCGCTTTTTTAAATATTTATAGCACAGATTTAAATGGGCGCATAGCTGTAGGAGAAATAATAAATTTTCAAGCTTCTATTCAATAGACACGACAAAAAAATAAATTAAAAAATACGACAATCATAAATTAAACACGATATTTCTTGAAAGAAATTATAATTCATTTAATTCATCCCACGAAAGCTAAATATTAGGAATGCGTATTACATTACATGTAAGGCTAGTCGAAGTAATATATCTGTAACTTCAGATCAAAGTAAATCTAGATCGATAAATCAGTTTGATTTGTTTTAGAAAACAGCGGTATTGCGGCCTTCGATATTTTGAGGATGTAGCGCAATAGGTATAGGATCTATTGAAACTATCGTTCTCTCAAACGGATGTGGAATAGAATCTTAGAGGAGGCATCGGAATACATCCATTAATGAGCATAAACAGGCATTTAGAGAAACCGACAATGACCATTCATCATCATAAGTGAATGCGGCCAACATGAAAGGGGACACATGTAAAAAGCGAAGTGTATAAGAAAAGCTATATCGAGCGTGAGAGAAATTTAAAATGTTTAAGTGGGTGTATGTAAACCAGCAAAGCTCAGGGTGAGTCCAAAAGAGAGCATAAATCATAATTTCTTGTTGTAACAGCGGGCACCTACCACGTCAAGGAATCCAGCCATTTTGTAGAGGCTCCCTAGTGATAAATCCACTTTTCTTATAATTAGTACGCTCCTGAAAACTAATTCATACGCAGGCAACATTCGCACAGCGAGATATATTGTGATTGTAATTAATATGGGTAATTAAAACTAAGATTTAATACTGGAGTGGGGTAGGCCATAATGAAAGCCAAATGGTAGTTTACTGGAGCGCTATTTACGTGTTGCGCATAACTTTACAAGTTTACCTAAGTCCCCTGGTTCTAAACATGTCTTGAACTTAAGCCTTCCGCCATCTTTTGTGAAATTAGTAAGGTACGATAAAACAGCATTTCTTCGCGGCTTTCTACCACCATCTCCGATACAAACTCGCGTTTAATGCGGTCGATATTAAATATGCAAATGGACGACTTTTTGCCGATTGTACGAAAATATCCATTTCCTTTTCGTGCTAAAGTGGAATTACTGATCTCTATACTTGTTATTTAAATACTACAATAAAAAAAAATATGTTAATTTAACCATATTTAACTAAACTATATTTAAAAATTAACAAAAGGTACACTGAGAAAACCCCTTCCATTGAATTAGGTATATCGCTAAAAAAATTAAATTGTCGCTAATATTTTTTTAACTGGCACAGGTATTTTGATATTAAAATAAGTTTTCTATAGATTCAAACTCCAAATCAATAATTACAGTCCCTGTGACTGGTAGAGCGCTTTATTCAGTTTTAAAATTTATTTCAAGTTTGTTATAAGATTACTCGTTACTATTGTGCTGCTAATTGTTGTTGGTAAATAAGACTGAACTTATATTATTACCACAACTAAACGTGTTACTGTACAGTGATACTGATAGCGGCCACAAGCAAACAAGTTTCTGGAAGAAGCAAATTCGCTCTTCCCGACCCATTTGCATCACGAACAAAAGCGAAATGTTCCGATGCATATATACATCGTAAACATAATTTTACGTCCGCGTCACATATCATACTGGTATGGTGTACAATTCGTGATTCTTTTTTTGTGTGTGTGTAGTTTTGATTAGGTGTTTTGGAATACAATGCTCTCCTTGTTTTATTTTATCACCTGTTTTTGGTAAAAAAAATAATTACAATGTATTAGGTAACTTACTGAAATTCATTTTAGTATTTTATATTAGGTATTCTCATTTATCTATGTTCCGGTTATATTCTAAATTTTAAATACAGGGTGTTTGTAAATAGGTGCGAAATATTTTAGGGGGTTGTTGCCGAAGTTATTTTGTGAAAAAAAGTTCATATAAACGTAGGTCGAAATATGCTTCGTTTCCGAGATACAGAGCGTTTAAATTTTAATTTTTTATATTTATTTTTATTAATTATGTCAAAGAATTTTAAAGATATTGACTCGAAATTTGATGGTTGTATTTTATTTAGAAATATTGACAGCAACCTACTGATTAATGTATCAATAGATATTAAAAATACACAACTTGCAGTAAAACATGTTTTATTCCTTATTTCCTCAAAAAATGGTGCACCCTATGAAAACAATTAAGAGACTAATTTCATTCAAAATCGATGGCGAATTTCTAAAAAAAATATCAAAACTGGAAAAAGTCAATGGAGTACGATTTTTTTTATTAAAAAAATAATACTCTGATCACCCCAAAAAATGCACATTTACCCTCCAAACCGTTTTTCAAATTTCGAGCCAATATCTTTAAAACTGTTTGAAATAATTAACAAAAATAAATAAAAAATTAAAATTTAAAGTCCTTGTCTCGGAAATAAAGCATATTTCGACCTACGTTTATCTGAACTTTTTTTCACAAAATAACTTCAGCAACTACCCCCTATAATATTTTGCACTTATTTACAAACACCCTGTATACATAGAATATAATCAGAACATAGATAAATGAGAATATAAAATACTAAATTAATGAATTCCGCAGTAAGTTAGCTAATACATTGTAATTATTTTTTTTACTTACTCATTTTGGATTTTTTGTGTTGTAAACAGGAATCTCTGCTTATTTTTTTGCGATAAATATACAGGGTGTTTTGAGCGCTTGCCTCTGCATTGTTTCGTTCAGATTTTTTTAAGGACCTCTATTTATGAAAAATGATTAGTTCTTTTAAAATAGCATTTGATTTGCTTTAAAAAAGAATCATTGTTGCATGTCGCTGAAATGCGCCATTTTACATAAAATTGCGTTTAAAATAGCTAATACCTAATAAGTATGAAAACAATACATAAATTACAATATTAATTACCTATTAAATCAAAAAGTTATTACCGTTAATAATGGAAGCAAAATGTTTACTAAGGTAAGTTGATTTAAATCATCTTATTTTCATCCAACCCTAACCTTAAAGTATGGCTCATTCTTTAGTAAACACTCTGTATAAATACCTATGTAAAAATTGATTGCTTCTTCTGTACGTTGAAGATCGAGAGTGCAATAGCAAAATGTAGTAGTGTCCAACAGAGCTCATTTTGTTCAACTCATGAATAAACGTTGTACATTCTCGCAAAAAGTAAAGTAGCCCACATCGAAAATTTCAAAGTATTAAATGCACAAATCAATAAATAATAAAAAAATGAATAAATAAATATACCTATCTTTATTTATTGTGTTTCGCCATTCGATCCTCTTAACTTGTCATAATGTAGTACGCGCCCTCTCACGTTTGCGTATCTCATAGGCGGCTAAATGAAATTGGAGGAATTATACAATGCATAAGCTGCCAATTTCCCTTTCCTCACACTCACCACCACTACGCCATTTTATTGTTTAACAGCTCAGTTATACAGTCTTTTAGTAAAGTAATAATTCCGCCACCTAAGTCGCCCAGTCGCTGAAAACAGCAGCCTATGCGCAGATAAATTATTGAAATCGTTCCCTCTTTCAACCTCTTGAGGTTACCGCAACAGACCCTACAGTTAAAATAATTGGAGAAGTTATTCTACAAAGCAGATTTATGTGTGGTCTCAACGTTCGGAAAAAATACAAAGTTGACTTTTGGACAATACAGAATTAAGACATTATATGCAAAGTGCTGTTGCAATTGAAATATAAATAATTTGGGAGAACTTATGAATACATATAAGTATACCACAATGAACGTGGAATAGAGACGTAAAGTAAGTGCATAAATGCATAATGCAATATTACAATAATAAATAATGAGGAAGGCGGTTAAAAATTAAGACTTACAACAACACTAAGAGAAATGCGGCACGAAATTCCTTTGTTCTCGGCTGCAAACAATGGAATGTAAAACAAGCTGGAACCGAGTTTACATGTAATTTTAATCAAACACCGGTGCAGTAGCCTCAAGTTCGATATTATAATTGGGTATTCTAAAAGGTGCGATTTTGCACACAATTTGCAAGACAACAAACTGAAAACTATATAGATGTTCATAAAGATCCCAGCATAGCTTTGCATACGGCCGCTGTTTCGCAACTTCACACCCACCTCTTGCGTCCGATTTATGTGCGGGGTTATTTTTATTGTTTATAACAACCACTTCTACATACGAGATCCTAGAACAAGTATCGCACAGTGATACACACAACGGGTATTATTTGTGCAATAAATAAACATATTCTGAGAGCAGTTCTATCATAAATTAAAATATTGCGCAATATTCAGTCATCAATATAATTTTTATGTTCAGAACGATTTCAACAGTCAAGGTACTCAAGTATGTAATAATATTTCAGGAGGTGATTATGTGCTCCTATGAATCTATGTTACAGATTACTTAATTTTTCATATAAAAGGTGTTGAAATTTTACATTTACACATATATTTCTGAAGATACTTGACGCAGGCTTGCGACACTTGAGCCAGTGACATACTAAGGGTACGACCCTCGGTACGACCATAGTGGAGAGTCAGGGCTTCCGATTCAGATAGAGGCTAGAGACATCATCATCAGGTTTAAAACACATGCGTTAACATCTGCGAGCATAGTCTCTATCTACCTCTATCTGAATCTGAAGCTTTGACTATCCACTATGATCTTACCCTAAGGAAGAACAAATATTCACTCTGCCTATCTGTATACAATACAACCATTGACGGAGGCAGTGGGAGACACTACTACTGAGAACCTCAGCATTTCGGAACAACTCAGTATTTTGAAAATTTGATGGCAACATTTGATATTATTAATGTTATTTATAAAGGAACAGAATAGCTAACATAAGTCTTCTATTTTAAAAATTTTGAATAATACGACACGTTCGATTTTATTTAAAATGCAATTTTCAATCTAACAAATCATCAAATGTCGAAAAGAATTAATAGCATAGACATTTTCCTCTGCAATCTTTCTAAAAATTTAAAATATTAATCATTTTCGTGTATGAACTTTTCTTCAATCCAACAATCCAGGCAATCAGTTCCTGAAATAATTTTAGACATAAGTTTATCTAATAAATGAATCTATTTCTACCTTCCTACGAAAAAATATTAACAAAGTTTTGAAGCCCTCAAACAGTCTTTATCAACTAAAAAATTGATTTTATATATTTGTACAGAAACTATTAAAATCTACTATAAATTTCTAAGACCGTTTAATAACCTGTAATATGAACTTTTGAATATTCTGGAAAACTGCAAATAAAATTTTTATCATCAATTTTCTAGCCAACAATGACCATTAAATCCCTTTAAGGTTGTAAATTATTATTATTATAATCTTCTTTTGTAGGTGTAGTTACTGTGATAACTGTAACCAAGTGAATTTTTTTTGTTCATAGTTTCCGAATAGTTTTCATGTAATTAACGAAAGATACTTAATGAGTATGAAAAAATGTTGTTTGTGTGTTTAAGTTGCACAAATTAACCATACCTTGCACTTTTTATAAATTACGTCACACTTAATTTGTTACCTCGGAAACCAACATCGCTCTGGGTGTCTAAAAAATTATTAGGTATTATTAAATCACGAATATACACCGTGTCCACCTAGTGCGCGTAAGTCCAATATCTAGGTTAATAAAAGATATAACTTAATTTTTTTTCTACAGAATTGCTTACTTTCCCGAGCTGCACAAAATGAAAATATATTTGCATATACAGGGTGTTCAGTTTTTCCTGGGCAGGTACCAAATTAATTTTTTTAAATGGAAACCTATATTTTTTATGGCATTATCGAATTTTACGTGAAAAATTAACGGGACTTTGTGTTATGATCCAATTAAAATATTGATAGTTTTCGAGATAATCAACTTTTCATTTTTTTTTCTTATTTTTCGTCACTTCTAATAGTCGACATAATTATGATTGTATGACATTTTTCTTNCACCTGCTTCTTCAACTCAATCGAGCTGGTATGACTTATCTTCACCTCCACTTTTCTCTCAACCTTCCGTATCCCAGCATTCCAATTCACTAAATAGAAATAAACCTGTTCCTGAAAATGAAGTTCCAGAGGAGGAACACCAAGACTGTCGAGAAGACTATAGTATTGCAACATATGTTACCAATTTCACGGTTTAAAATTAACATTACCCTAATTTTACTACAAGTTTTACTTACCTTAATGTTATTGTTAGCTTTTCGGATGGAGAAATACATTTCCTGAAGTTACACTGTTTTCTTATTGCCTCATCTATTGCATTCAATATATAAGAGTATGTGTCATAACTCATTCGATAATATTCAAAGAACTTTATCGGTTGCAGCTTTAACTCTTCAAAAATCTGGTAATATTCACTTAAATGATGATTTGCGTATATTTCATTAACCCAGAACCGCCTATTTTTCTTATTAAATGCAGATAATCTCAATACTGAATTCTCGGAGAGATAAAATTCTTCTTCGACATCCATAACTTGAAATGTTTAACACCTTCCGCGTCCTATACTTCAATGAAACTGATAAAATCGCTTTCAATCGCGCGAATTTTAGAAACACCAGAAACCATTGCTTGTTCGCGCGAGTAAGCGCATACACGCGCGAATTGTGATTCGCGCGAAATCGCTTGCACTGTAACCGTAGCCTAAGTTAACATTGGCGAAGTGGTAGTCACATCGCTTGTCGATTAGTTTTAAGTTAATTTTTAAAAAATACTTTAAGATACGAGCAAGAAGGTAATAAAAAAAATGTTTAATATAACTTATTAAAATAAAATATAATTATATAATTTGTTTAAATGTTTTTTTTGGTACAATTGTACTTGTAAATTTTAATTAAGTAGCGTAAAAAATAAAAATTATTATTATTTTTTTAATTATGACAATGAGATGTTTTTATGGTCTGAAAAATTTTCCCATTTACGTCATATTTGAAGGAGGGTATCGATATATGTTTGATGACTAGTGTGTTAATTTTTAATCTATGGGTACTAGAATTTGGTCTTGTCAATGTAAATCCAATAAATCTGCCATGAACTGATGAACAGGCTACAATTTTACATACATACATACAAAATTTGGTTCTTTTTATTGGATGACTTAGTTAAGGCAAATCTGTTAATCTGACTGTCTTCAAATGAATCCGAATTTGTATAGTCTTAAATTAGTTACAAAATAAAGATACGCAAAAATTTTCGAATATGTTATGTATGTACCTACCTTCATTAACCCTCGGAAAAAGAATGACCCAACTTTAAGGAAATTTTCATGCGATCTCAAAGAAATATACCTAGATCTATATGAAAATTTTATTTTGGAAAATAAATGAAACCTTCTTTTCTTTAATGAAACACCCTGTATATTTCTCGTTTTTTCATTCATCTTTACCCTTATTGCATATTTACTTTGACAGTTTCACAATATTTTGATTTATTTACTGATCCTGCACATAGTCGAGATTGCCATGGAAGTTGTCCGTTATTGTTTAAATTATCTTTTAAGAAAAAAAAATATCATCCTGTTTTAGACAAAGGACATATATTTCCATCTATTTTTTTATAATGACTTTTATGAATAGTATAGGTACTAACGTAGTTCAATAACTTTCCCCTTAGGTTATATAAATTATTAGATCGTTTGTTTACTTTATGTTTCAGAATAAGCTGTAGAATGGAGGTCAAACCAGGCTTTCTTGTGGATCATAAACTTATGCCTTAATCAGAAAAGCTTATTTAATTTTTTTAAAACTATTGTATAATGATAAATATCATACCTACAATAAAAATACATTGTATGATATTTTTTTATCTTAACAACATATTTAAAGACATGAATAGTCAATTTAATTGCATCAGAAAAGCATAAATATGCATTGGTTCTTGACTTGTGGACTGTCAGCAGATAAATAAAAATATTGTGCAAACTGTCCGAGCAAATATATGACATGTATACTGGGTGATTCACAAACGGTGACCAAAAATGAAATCTCGTATACATTGGTTAATTTTAAGGGGTCTTTCGTATAAAGTTTTTATATAGGACGATTCGTTAAAAAGATACAGGGTGTTAACCTTAAATGTTTTTAATTTTTTTTAAATAATTTAGAAACTAGTGAGTAAGTGAAATAATTTGAAATTGGGCATATGTATGTATGTAAACATTGGCAAAATCTGAGGCCTTTTCCTAAAATTTAGATGTTCCACTGGCGAAGATACATGGTAGGTATCGGTGGCATATTTTTCTAAATATACCTAAAATAGTAGGTACGCCTCTGCTTTACGGTAACAATCATGATATTTTCAGATTCAATTACTACTCTCTTGTTATGTTATTCGAAAAAAGTCTGCTTTCGAGTAAAACTTAAAAAACGAACTGAAAACAGATTTACTTAAATAACATGACAAATACCAATCATTCGACTACATATTATTTATCCGAATAAAAAAATTAATAACATTAGTCATCATCTTAATGATTTTATTTGAGTAAATGCTTAAAAATACCTCCACATCCACGAACACAGGCGCGACATCTTTTTAGTAACGAAAATGTAATTTGTTCGAAATTTATTGTTGCTTGAATCTGACGAAAAGCATTATTTATTCTTTCTTCTAACTGGTCAGAATGTCAAAGTTGCTATCGCAGCCTACTATGTAATTTTAAACCGCATTTTATTCGAATACCGAAGTGTATTTTCAGTTCGTTTTTTAAGTTTTACTCGAAAATCAGACTTTTTTCGAAAAACATAAGGGAGTTGTAATTTGTAGAAAATTGAAAGACGAATTCGAAAACATTATGATTGTTACCGTAAAGCAGTGGCCTACTATTTTATTTAGAAAAATATGCCACCGATACTCTGTATCTTCGTCACTGGGGCATCTAAATTTTAGGATAAGGCCTTAGATTTTGGAATGTTTACATAAATACATGTGTTCCATTTTATATTACCAGTTTTTAAATTATTTAAAATATTTTTTTAAGTTTAACACCCTGTACCTTTTTAATGGTGCGTTCTAGATAAAAACTTTATACGAAAATTCACCAAAGCATATGAGGTTTCATTTTTGGTCGGCGTTTGTGAATCACCCACATTATCATTATCATTGCATGATTGTAATAATAAAAAATGAGAGATTTCTAAAAAGCGATAAATATACAGCGTGTCCAATTAAATAAACACAAGTTTGTTGTACATTTCCGAAAAGTAATATTCAATTTATATATCTTTGACATAGCAAGAAAATTTTCTATAACTAAATTTCCTAATCTTTACCATTCTTTTTCTAGATGGAAGGTCAAGAAACAAAATAAGGGAGACTGTTATGTGAATATCCCTGCACTCCTGATTCTTTATTATTTAACAAGCTGAATAATCAATTAAAGTTTGCCGCAAAATCAACAACATGACATCCTGTATGTAAGATTATAAATTCTTTGAGGTATCTAGATATCAAAACACAGTCCACATCAGTATTTTATTCTTCCAGCACAACTTATTTATTTCTAGTGAATGCAAATTTATTCTCTTTGTATTTACACAAAGGCAGCCGAAAAGAGAAGCAAATTTTATAGCATTTTAAACACCTACTGGAGTGGTTTTAAATTAGACAAACAAGAATAACCCCCTCCTGTGAGGCACAAGAAACCCTTACTTGAAATTTAAACCTTCAGTCCGCGAATTCGATCAGTTTTTAGATAATAGGTAAAGGATGACATCGATAAATCTAAAAGTGTCCGAAACGATATACGCGTGCAGACATATCTTTATATCTGATTCCCATGGTTATAACTGATTTATAGTTCCTTTATCTCGTAGAGAAATGTAAAAACAAAATGTCAGAAAAGGGGCGTACTGTAGAATTATTGCCCTCCATGCGATTGAGTTTTGGAAGGGGATTATTTGTCTCCAGAGATTAGAAATTGTAAGGATTCGACAAATTCGGTTACACAACTTTGGCAGTTGAAATGGGGCGACTGAGCAAAGATAAAAAGCACATTAATTCTTTATTATATGGCTCTAGGAAACTACTCTACACCCACAAATCATCACAAATATTTAAAAGTTATTCAAAACTATGTAGGTATATCATTATAATGAAACCCTGAAAAAATAGGCTTACTAAACTGTTTCTCTAGAATAATATGTATTAACGCATATTACAAACTTTTAAAACAAGTATACAAATTTTATTAAAAAAATCATTATTCAATGAGTTTAACTGAAATGCACTTAATACTTGTTATTTATCTATCAAACCGAGGCTATATCTATCTATATAAGTGATCATCACCGCTCGATGCATAATCTTGGTTATAATCGTGCTTTGTGCTATTACGCTTCTTTTAGTTGGATGAGAATTTATACAGGGCTGGAAAATCCACATGGTCCATCTGCCTTTACATGAGAGCGGCAAAGTAAAGCATGGCTATAGTGAAGACGTTTCATAATCTGAATAGTCATCGCCCGTTTCGGGTTAGAAGTGGGAGCGACTATTCAGATTATGAAACGTCTTCACTGTAACCATCCTTGTCTATCGCAGGGATTTCTATGACTTACTTTATCGCTCTCACGTGACGGCCGATGTACCATGGGGACTTTCCGAACCTGTATAGTTCTGCAATAAAATTTAATTTCCAACAACTTAATACGTCATATTTCTTAGATGTTCTAGTAACGACTATAGTACACTTTAATAACAATTATGTATATCATTTCACATAGAGTATGGTGTAGACAACGTTGTATACAAATTCTACAATAATTTAATATCGATTAGAACCACAGTCACTAAACATTTATTAGCAATGAATTTAATAATGAATAAAGAACATTTCTTTCAGTCTACATGGAAGGAAATCGAGATGTGTGCTATAAGATCGTAGCTCGAAAATTGTATTTACTACAAACCCCTGATTTTATTGTTCTGATTATGTTTTTTGTTATACTCTAATTAAGTAATATACATATTTAAAATTTTTGTATGTAATGGTTTCCGATAAATAAAAATTGCTAATGAATACATTAATTACATGACTACATTAATGTGTTGTAGTTGTAGTAGTGATTTCATAGAATGTATTAATTATAGACTCATTGCAGCAATCATTGAGAAAATATTACTGTTAAACTATTGTAGCGGCGCACAGTGGGAAATATTGGAAAAAATTCTCGCCACTCGCCAATTTTCATCGTCTCGTCGTGATTTTTTTTTAATAATCTCGTAATCTGAATTTTCATATTCCGGTGAGGTTTTTTCGAAAAACCCTTTTTTTAATGCTTAAGGAGCGCCCCTTATTATGACCCTTGATATATATGATGTTTTTTCTTCAAAAACCTAACTCCAAATATAGTCCGGGAGAAAGCGACAGAAATTTTGCACCAATTCCTACAAAGCTGATTTTTTCTCATTTTGTTGTTTTGATATCGTAAGTAAACGGAACGGCAGTCTACCGCGCCAATGTGGGGGCAAACGTTAGTAACAATTTTTTAAACATGTAAATAAATAATACTTAAATGCCTTATACCTACAAGGCTGAAACTTTTTAGAGTGATCAATTATACCTAAAAATACAGTATAGTGATAGTCTACCGCGTCGGAAGGGGGGCCATCAAGGGTCTACCACCCACGCAAGGTGTTGAAAAATTAACTTTTTTGACTTATTTCTACAAGGCTGAATTTTTTTTCTCAAATACTTTAGTTTATAAGAGAACCAAAAAAAA
>NW_019416306.1:1387923-1409916 GCF_000390285.2 Anoplophora glabripennis | reverse complement strand
TATAGTCATTAACGTTATTGAAACTGACAGCTGCTATACAGCTCGTTGAGAAATGAGGTTAAGTTGGTCGCTATAAGCTACTCCCTACGTCCAATGTGTCAGAGCCAACTTCGACCACGTTTTTATTTGAACGCTCGTTATTATCAAGGGTCATAATAATCAATTTTTATTAATAGCTGATACTTTTTAAACATTTTTTTCTGCAACTGAACATCGAGTATTTAAAAATTTTTTCTTCGACATTGAGGTTGGGGTCCTCCCTAAGCATTACAAAATAAAAAAAAAGAGTTTTTCGAAAAAACCTCACCGGAATATGAAAATTCAGATTACCACGAGATTATTAAAAAAAAATCACGACGAGACGATGAAAATTGGCGAGTGGCGAGAATTTTTTTAAATATTTCCCACTGTGCGGCGGCTATAGTAGGTAAGTGTAATAGAACTATTCTTTTTTTTTTAAGGTCATGTAATAGTATACAGGCTGTTACAAATTCGCTTCTCCATACAGGGATCTCGGAAACGGTAAGAGGTACGAAGTAGATTAAATTTTCTGTTGAATGGTGTATCAAATAAATAAATAAATAAATAAATGGGGGCAAAGTTGCGAAAGCAGGGAACCATCATTATGCCTCTAAAAATCAAGGCTAACATGATTAGTTTTCGAAATGTTTGAAAAAAAATGAAATTTTGGAAATCCATTTTTGTTTCATTTCAGCTTTGTTTGAGGTGATATTGGAAAAAGAAGAACACTTTCTCATGGCCACTTTTTGCCCTCTATCGAATGGCACAATCAATTTTTATATGTAACGTTTCGTCTCTCCAGGACCATCATTAACTTCATTTTTTTAAATACGACCCTGGAAATTTTATTACATTTTTTGCAAGCCTTCATGACCCCCAATACTGTACTGCCTTCAGTGTATTTGTTCCAAATTTATCTAAATTTTTTATTTAAATTTCATTGTTTATTGAATTATCGTACACTATAAGTCTCGTTAGACCCTGTGAAATCCATCTAGTTATTTAAACTATTAACACAACGCATTAAAATAAAACATTATTAGAGTTTTATTCCCGTGTCAATGGTTATTTCTAGGCTTCTCGAGTGCTCAAAATTCAAACAAATTCCGATCTATTTTTTTCAGTATATTCATACAAATACATTTGACATGTTCTTTCACAGTTGCGGTTACAGATATATAATAAATTACGATAATATCACGCTGATCTTCATTTTCAATGTTTGCCAAAACGAAAATGATTTTGAATATTTACTGAAATATTTTAAAGAATATTCAGTTGGCGTTTTGGTTGTTCATATGCATTTTTAAAAATTAATTTGTCATAATAATATTAAAATTGTAATAATGTTTTAATTTTGACGCAAAAATTTATATTACCAAGTGATGGTAATACTTAATAATAATAAATGTTTGACTGTAACGCGTGGTGATAATAGTTTAAATAACAAGATGTATTTCACAGGGTCTAACGATACTTGTAGTGTACGATAATTCAATAAACAAAGAAACCTAAATAAAAAATTTAAATAAATTTGGAACGAATACACTGAAGATGAATTTTTCGAGACAAAACGTCTAAATCTGGTTCGGGCTGAGGCAGTACAGTATTGGGGGTCATGAAGGCTTGCAAACAATGTTATAAAATTTCCAGGGTGGTATTTAAAAAAATGGAGTTGATTGTGGTCCTGGAGAGACGAAACGGTACATACAAAAATTGATCATGTCATTCGATAGAGGGCAAAAAGTGGCCATGAGAAAGTGTTCTTTTTTCATTATCACCTCAAACAAGGCTGAAATGAAACAAAAACTGATTTCCAAAATATCGTTTTTTTTCAAATATTTCGAAAACTAATCATGTTAGCCTTGATTTTTTAGAGGCATAATGTTGGTCCCCTGATTACGCAACTTTGGCCCCATTTAAGAAGCTACTTCGTACCTCTTACCGTTTTCGAGATCCCTGTAGTGAGAAACGAATTTGTAAAAGCCTGTATATCCAAAAAAAAAAAACATAGGTACGCTAATTATAAAAGTTACAGTGTCCATTAATACGATAATAATATTTTTTCCTTTATTTATATATATTGTGCTACCAGTGGAAAAATTAGTGAAGCAATTAGAGCAGTGAAATAAAATTTTTTTGTGAACATAGTTTTCATTAACCAAAAATCTTACACTGAAAATAAACAAGCAAATACATAATAAGCATGTACGATGTAATATCGCACACTTTAAAAAGTTGTTAACGTTTCGAAAATCTGTTCGTTTTCGTTTTCTGAACTTAATGACTTAGTTTCGAATTACTTTTGAGAGGATAAAGTTTGTCTTTGTCTGTTTCCATAGTTAGAGATATCGTATGATTTTTATTCTGTTATTACTTACCTGGTTCTTCTTTTAGAATTTGTACTTTTTGTTTTCTGTATTTTGTATTTGTCTACTTTGTCCAGTTTGAGATTTTTGGTTAGGAAATAACTAATAAATAAGAAACAGTATTGCTGGAACAGTGTCTATGACTTTATGAACTTATACTATATTTTTCTTTCAGTGTATTTAATCAGTTTTAAATTAAACTTTAGTGATTGATGGGATATAATGTTTTCAGATGGAGTCATATAACAAAAAGATTCAGTTATTCATCTGGCAGGTATGTACAATCTATGATGTATATGGTTGTTAAAAAGTATAAAACGTTTATAAGAAATGTAGTTTGAGACCTCCCAAGTTGAGATCACGGGAACAGACCAACCAGATTCCGTTTCACCGACCGAGATTGATAATCATGCAGCCATCAAGTTTTCCTATATGTTATGAACGGTTAAACTTAAATATTCCAATAATTACTTATGCCTCCGTTTACCGTGAAACGTAATATAATCGAAATGATATAGGGAGCATGGGGACTAAATTGCAAATAATTTTATTAATAGGCCTGTTAAGCGAAAAATATATATTGCAGGCAACTTAAAAATTGAAGATGAGCTGTATCAGAAAATATATATGATGTGCATAAATAAGTTGTTGATGAGTTTAACTTTCTTAAAATACAGGGTGTAACAAAAATAAGGTTACAAACTTCACCAGCAGATAGAACACTTAAAATTAGTAGGGGTACTTTATCTAAAATTTTTGCCTAAAGTTTTCTTTAATTATCTTTCGGCTACTTCCAGCTAATTTCGTGAAATTTCGTAACCGGGGATTTTCTGGGATTAGAAATTCGAATTTATCGCATGCATTAGGATGCATTTAAACTGTCAAAACTTTTTGTGCCACCGTGTATTTTAGGGTTGGAAAAGTTTTTCCCCCAACTTTTCTACCTTGCTTATATATCTCTAAAGCCAACCGTTTTCAACAAAAAAGCAATTAAATTTGTAAATGCATAAAAAAAAATTGTTAAAAAGCTATAGGTATTCAACTCTACTGAAAAAATATATCTTTTAAGACAGGTCAATAATAGAAATTTTTTAAATTTTTAGGTCGTTTAGATTTGTTGGTTTTTACTAAGGCTGGGACATTTTTTTAAATTTCGTATTCGAATAGTTACTTCAATATTAATTCGAATATTCGAATTATTCGAATATATTCGAATTATTACAATATTTGATTTATTATTTATTCGAAAATATTATCGAAATTCTTCGAAATTAGGTGGTACGTAGTCAAATATTCGAATTATTCGATTAATCCAGATAATTAAAATACGTATTACACTATTATAAAATTTAGAAAGTTCAAATGTATTTTAAAAGAGCTGAAATTGGTAATATTGTACAATTTATCCTGATCTGATGATATACTTTATGCGTGACGTCATATTTGACTATTTATCTATTCGAATAGATAAATTATCAGAATATTCGAATAGTTAAATTATTCGAATAGCTAAATTAATCGAATAATTCGAATGTTCGTATAGTTAAATTATTCGAATAACTCGAATACTCATATTTTTGGAATACTTAGTTACATTTACACTTATTCGAATTTATAGATAGTACTAATTCGAATATTCGAGTTATTTGAATATGATTCCCTGCACTGGTTTTTACTTTGTCACTAAATAAATGAAATATAAAATTATAATTGCGCTGTTTCCTTTAAAGGCATATTTCTTGCTAATAAACGATTGCACCTAATTTCGTTCATCAGTGTCGATAATAATTAATACGTAATAATGTATATTATCCATAAACAAATAAAATACAAAAAAAAATAATTCGAAAAAAAAAATAGAATAAATAAGATCCCACTCTAGAACCTGTCTCATAACTTGTATACTGAAAGACGATCTCTGAGAATTTTTCAAAGAAAAAAAATAACGCCACTTCAAAATCCACTTTTCTGGTTTAAAAATTTAAAAAAACCCAAAAAACTAAAAATGTATTTTGTTTTTATATTTTTTTTTTATTAAAACTAGATCTCAAAACGAACAAAATGAAAAAAAAGTTTACGATATCTTTAGTATTCGCCAAGTTACCTACCGGTATTTGAAAAATTTTTAACCAAAATATTCAAATGCTTATAACTTCTTAAGGGGTTGAAATAAAAATTTGAAAAAATTCGTGAGAGCTGCTCTAAATGGGTACTAAATAATACCAAAAAATCAAGAAAATTAAAAATGGTCGGGTCACGAGTTCAGTGATTTGGCATGGAATGCCCCATACCTGCGGGGTATGTTCATACGCAAAGAGTGAATGCTAAGCGAATATTACAAAAAAATTACAATAACGTTAAAAATAACTAATCATTCGCCTAAGACCTTCCTGCATTTCCTCTAAAATATCAGATGTTAGTCATTGCCGAAAGTTTTATCTCTGTACAAAGACCACTTTTGTTACTAAGTGTAACCGTGTAACATGACAAATTATTGGATTTGTACAGGGTCCTACAGTTTAATTGTACTTACTAAAACAAACACCCTGTATGATCTACCAGTTTTTGCTTTAAAAAATGCCTAATGCAATTTTTAGGTTTTTGGCACAGTATGCCATGAAACTACGAGCATAAATTACTTATAGAGTACATCACGCTGAACCCATACATTCTAAAACATAGGGTAAGTGATAATTCTTCTCTGACTAGATGTGCTATAAATTCATTAACGTGTAAGAAAATAAGTATGCTTTGGAAAAGTCTATGCATTATTTGTAAGAAATTTAAAATTATCTTCCAGAATGCATTAAAATGCATATTCTATATTTTGACACAATTTAATCATTTTATACAATTTTTATAATTAACTACAAGTAAAAATATTGATATTGATGGTGCTATTATTTTCTTAAAATGTACATTTGAAATCATCAATAGGTAGATAGTCCAATTTTATCTTTTCTTTTTTTATGCTTTTAAGTATATGGAATCCTATTTGTTATATGTGCACAATAAATTATTAATTAATTTATTAATTTAGGCACTTAAGAATATATTAAACCTGCTTTATTGAAATCATGTACCTAGTTTTTTGTGTTTTTTATAAAACCTCCAATTTGATTTAAAAATTGTGACTATGATGATTAATCATTATTTTTTATTTTTCTTAAAAAAGAAACATTGAAAATCTGTTGCAACTATAACTTTATCACTTTATTTTCAGCACAAATTTAAACCAATAAAAAATACTTTCAATAATTATAAATTGACATAACTATTAATTTGAACATAATCACAATTAACACAAAATATTTCCCCCAAGTGTGAAGTAAAATAATGGCACTGTTATTTACACAATATTTAGTATTGACGATTTTGTAGTAACGTGTTTAGTTACTGGTAAAACAATTAAGGACCGTATGAATATATAATGAGAACATTGCTAATAAATTACTGCAATCAGGGACTGTAATTATAGGTTGTAGTGCATCGATGTAATTGTGAACTAGTATTTTACACGGTGCTTAGCCTGGGAGCTACCATAATTTATTTATAAACTATTTAGTGTTTCTTATGATGCAATGATTGGAGTTAATGGCGAACGTAACTCGCTGTCTGTATAGAATTTATCATTTTGTTTGGAGTAAGCCAATATGTCATTTTTGTGGTTAGTTGATACATTTGAATGAGGTTTAATATAAAGGTGTCTCAGTGAAATTTTTGGAACGCCTGTCGACAAGTTCAATAAACGGTGATGTGAATGTAGGTGTTATAAACCGTATGCTGATGATGTTTATCCACTATTATTGTCACTTAAATATTTTACACAATTTTGAAATCTACTTAATTTTAAAACAAGCTAAATATTCGATGTCAATTTATAATATCATACAATAAAATTTTTAACATATGAATACCTATATCGAGGGTAGTATATACATAGATAATGTATATATACAGGGTTACACTGAAAGAAATGGGCTTATTAAACTGTTTATCTAGAATAATGTGTATAGCGCATATTAAAACTTTTACAACCAATATACAACTTTTATTAAAAAAAACAATCATCTCCATACTCATTATTCAATGAGTTTAACTGGAAGGTGCTTAATACACCTTATGCATCTATGAAATAAAGGTTATAATGAATTACTTATACATTATTAGGTGTTATAGACTTTATATTCCAGTTGTATAGTAGGGAAGATTTGTTGTATAAAGACCAGTATCCGAATTTGTATATAACAATTGTATTAACAGAATTATTCGTTCTTATACTGAATATGTTTCCGTTTTTAACGTGTAAAACGCATCTTATAATGGTTAAGTGATCGTCACCTCTCGGTGCATAATCGGTTATGATCGTTGTTAAGTTATATTCATAGTCTTGTAATAATAATCATATGTCAGACCCGAGAGCGAAGTGCGCCGACTCAATAAGAAACCTGGCTATTCCAGCCGCTGATTTAGGGTTCGCCGCACGAGCTCATCCCTTCTAAGATTTCAGTAGCATGCTATGCATGAAGCAGAACGGTACTCAACTATCTTATACAGTCCACTTTTATTGTCCATACATGTTCAATCATTGTCAAAATAAACACACAAAACCACAACGTCTTTATTATCTTTACTCAAGAAGAGAAAATACAACAATCGTAAAATTTCCGACAGTCCGCTGTGCATCGACTTACACACGTCTAGTTTGATGAAAATGGACAGTATATGCACATGTTTTGTGGGATACATGATCATATCGCGTTGTGTGAAATGGAAAATTATTATGTAAGTATCTAACTGTTTTATGGCTTGTAATTGTTTTGTTTTTTCAAATGTAAATCTTGTCTAAATCTTAAAAATTATTATTTTGTAGGTCCTATTAGAAATCGCTGATGTTAAGTTTTACATAAGATGGAGGAACAGAAGGTTAACGGTGACAAAGAAAAGCATGGGTATAAAGTCAATCAACCAGAGGAAATAAAATTATATGGAAAGAAGCTCAACCTTTCTGGGGATGCTTCATTCTTAAGGTGGAAGAGTTATAGTGCAAATTCTCATGTAATACAAGAAAATACGGGTGCATCGTTGCTAAGAAAATAAACTGGACAGTTTTGGGAGCGATTTGTCATCATTTTTAGTGCTTAAAAGTATGTTTTATGTATGTTTACATTAGAACCTTAGCTTGTAATTACAGTTATCCAATAAAATTTCTGAAAACTTAATGTCATATGTTTTTAACTCATACAGAGTATACAACAGTTTAATACATTTATTATTATATAACTTATAACCAGTACTAGATGTTCTAATAACGATATGGAACACTTTAATAACAGTTATTGCTATTATTTCGTAAAGGGTATAAAAAACATTGTATACTAGTTATAGAATAATTTAATAAAGAATAAGGTTTATAGTAACTATACAACTGTGCTAGCAGTACGCGTTTTATATCCAATATTCACCTGTTTAACTGTCACATATAGTATACAATGGTCTTATAATGGCATATAGTGTACAACGGTTTTATTGTCCAATACAGGTATCTTTCGTATTTTAAGAGATACATAAATGGTTAAATGAGCAAAAATGTGCAGAATTTTATACCGGTTACGAGTTCGATATCACCTTCTGTTAGGTATACCAGATCCTCAACATAACCATAAAAGAAAAAGTCAATAATTGTCAAATCAGGATTTCTCAGTTTCCAGTTAATTGGACCTTCAAGTAAAATTATATTGTATTTGAGCATACCTAATAATGAACGGAGGTATAGAAAGGAATGTCAATATAAAACATATCTAGAAAATCTAGATGGTTTAGAAAAATTCTGACAGCACCAGTCGACACAAAATATTAATTTATGTACTACCTGAAAATTTAAAGTTTTTAACATTTATTTTGTAACAGGTATATTCCACATTGTTAATATTTTTATTTATTTTTTATTCTATCTATCATCTAGCATCTATCGTATCTCGCTATATTCTAGTATCTTCTAGCATAGCATCGATCTATATTCGTAATTATCTATTTAAGTATGGGAATACAATTTAACCTTTATGTATTCAGGGTTATTCAGGTTTAATCTGGATAACTTCAGGAATCGATAGAACAGGTTAAAATAATGTTCATTCATGATATAAACTTATTTCCTAAATCGCATCGTTTCGGAGATGGAGGGCGTTGAAGTAGCAATTTTTTCCCTTTTCTTAGCATTAAAAATACTTTTGAAAAAATACTTTTAATGATGATTTTCACAAACGTCAGTTTATACAAATCATTGTGAGTTTTGTTTTTCATGAGTTGCTATAATGTTAAATGAAATTTACGCAGCTGGGGCGCTCCGCTGTCACGTATTACATTGAATATATCAGAAACAAGGCCAAATATCGAAAAAAAAAAAACAAGAGACAAAAAAGTTTCAAAATTAATGATACAAAAGTGATGTGCAGCTGTTTTATTGAAATTAATTATTTTTTTTTTAAATTTTGAAATAATGTAGATGGTTCAAACTTAAGAAGCTTATGTAAGATCATAAGGAGTGTTTGTGTTCCGAATTTCACTTCAATCGGATGAGTGGTTCAAAAGTTATGAGGGAAAGCGGGAAAAAAAATCTATTCCAACGCCCTCTATCTCCGAAACGATCATGAATGAACATTATTTTAACCTGTTCTATCGATTCCTGAAGTTATATCCAGATTAAACCTGATTCACCCTGTATTTACAGCCTCAACTTTTTTTTAATGAATTAGGTGAAGACCACTTTAATACTTCTTTAATTTCTGAAACTATTAACTATAAATAAAAACTGATAAAACTGGAAATAATTCCTATATTTATGATTTTGAAGAGATAACCAACAATAGTTTTAAATTAAATAAAGATTGTAAAGGGGGCAGTTTAATATATTTAACACAAGGAAAGGGAAGAACATTTTTGAATTGATGATGGGATGTCCGAAAGTATTAATGTTTTTTATTGAAATGTATCATAGCAAAAACCTCGGGTGCGTCAAATTGAATTTTAACACTTTCTGTTTTATTTATCGATAGACTTAATGCAGATGTGTAGAAATTTTTAATGAAATAGAAAGTTCGTACAGTAAAAAAGCAGGCATTGATAGATATCTAAGTGCATATTTTTAGTTGTGGCACGTTGGTCCTCATTCCTACCTTTGCAAAATATCTAAGTTTGCTATTTAAGAGAAATAAATGAAAGTAGATAGATAATAAATTTTTAGTATTATAGGCGGTCTCATACTTGTTTCCCTTTACTGCATATTTCTTTTAAATGGTGATATCCATTTAAGTGGCTACAAAAACAAAAGGAGGAAGAAGCGAACAGTTGAATAAATGGAATGTAGATAAATAACGCCGACCATTTCAAGGAAAATCAGTGAGCGATTAATTATAATTTACAGTAGCGTAATTACGCACTATTAGCCGGTGTACCAAGTTAAGTTTCAACCTATAATTATAGACAATGAGGGGCGGAGCTATAACACAACCACGTGACTATACAACTTACCCACCAGAGTCAAAGCATTGACAATATCTCATACACACTATCCCTCAACCTGGCTAATGGGCTAGCTTAAGCCTCGTGAATGGTTGAGTAATGTCCACTCCTTAATTATATATTTTTTGTGCACAACAGAACACCTAGTATTTAATTAACACGTAATATTTTCTAGATTTTCTGTAATCGGAATAAGATATGTCTGAAGCAGTTTGTTTCCTTACAGGGTGGGCCTTAAAATGAACCGGAAATTCACAAGTACAATAAAATATTCCGTTTGAAAAAATGGAGTCATGTAACGCCCAGAAGATATAGGTACATGCAAATAAGATTCAGATATGAGGAAACTGATTTCGTATCGCGTACAACTTTTATTGGGATATTTTTTTTATATACCGTAAGTATGTAAATTTTGTCTTAAGATGAACACCCTGTATATTGTGATAAATCTATTAAGACATTGATCGCGCGATAAACATATGAAATTATTCCTCAAATACATACGCGTGCACAGTATGCACATTTGCACTTCATTAATAAAATTACAATTCTAGATTTGAAGTGAAATATTATACCTTTGTCCCATATTTTTTGCCACTTCCGGTCAATATATTCAGCGCTAACGAGCTGAGACATTGTATTTTATTTAGAAGCGCAACGTGCCAGCCAGAGAAAAATCCACCGCATTTATTTTTCTGTCGGGGCTAATTTGATTCGTTTAAATCACATTTTCGGAGGTTGATTATTTACGATTCTATTTCCATCAGATTCATTTATATAAATAGCTTAATTGCAGCATTTTTAAAGAGTTCGTTAAGCAAATATTTTACTGAGGATTCCTGTTTGTTTTATAGTCTTAAACGTCATAAGAATAATTATGTGTAAAAAATAATGATAAACAAATTAGTATCTAATTAATTAAAGTAGTACTTGTGGATTGATAAATTCTTATAGCTTTCATTAAACAGCTACCTACTTCAAATATTGTAGAATCATAATCGATTTCGGTTTATCATCATTACACATAAACAAATTAGGTACTAGATTAATTTTAAACATGTCTATGTTTCCACTTTGTACTAAAGGAATAGGTAGGTATCTAAATATTTTATATCAAGGATACATTTATTTGCATATACAGGGAAACGGTCGATTATCTCTTAAAGTAAGATAGCTACCGAAAAGACACAAACGTTTTAGGTTTTTTAAATATATGACAATAAAGAAAAATTAAGTAATTATACAGGATCAGTCACAAAGTCATGACGGAACAAAGTTGCTTTTTCTTTAATGGAATTCCATATTTCAATTCTTGAAAATATCCACTATCTACTTTGTCACAACTTCGTCTTCTATCACCATATTATCGTATGATCATTAAAAACTTTAATACGGTCGGTTTCACTTGAATGTGCCATTTTTGCGAGAAAATTATTCATGTATTTTTGACACGTGTTGTCAAGATAACCACTATTAGATAAAAGAACGACGCGGCGTTGTCATGGAGCTAGAAACTTTCGAAGGTAACTTGATGGACTATAAACTTAATGAACTAAAATATTTTTGTATAATTTACTTATAAGAAAATGATTTTTAAAGTTCGATATCTCGAAAAAGGTTAAGTTTGGGTACATGATGAGCTATATGAATTTTGTTTAGAATTTCGAGAAGAATTGAAATATGGAATAGTATACAGGGTATTCCATTAAAGAAAAAACTACTTTGTTTCGTTATGACTTTTTGACTGATCCTGTATACTTAGTTTTTCTTTATTGTAATAGATTGTAAAAAAACCTAAAACGTTTGTGCCTTATGATTTTTCGATAGCTATTTTATTTTAGGAGATTATCGACCGTATCCATACATATCAGCATCTTGAGCAAAGATTCTATTAATGTTCTTCACAGAAAATTTAGATTAATCCTTTGTTTTATTTATTATTTTTCAGATTTCGCGTGTATATGAAATGTATGTGATGAATATTCAAATTCCAAATAGTGCCTTAAAATTATAAATCACTATAACAAGGCGGCATAATGGTTTTCAACTGCCTACTCTTTTATCAGAAAAAGTCCTAAAATATACCTAAATCTCTAGCAACGGTTATATATGTGGAAGAAAATTTTTTAAAACACTTAACACTTGGATGAAAAGTCTACAGGAATCTATCTTATTGTTCCTCCTAAGTTCCCATATGTTAAAACCATAGAGCACGTGTGCTTGACAAGGGTTGATGGATTTTATAAACAAAAATAGGTAAATAATAGAAGTTCAATTATATATGCTTCTGAAAGTGGCATTTACAATAGTTTATTATTATTCTTTGTATTCCTACTTTGAAAATGGACTGAAAACTTTGATTCGTCTTGATATGTTAGAAATATTCTGTTTTTCTATTTCTTTTTGGGCACATTTATATGTACTTATAGGTATAATTAAAAAAAATATATCTAGCCTAAATACTCATACCTATTGTACCTATAAAATGGGATCTGTACCTTCGAAATTATATAGTGTCAAATTAAGTATTACATTAAGCAGACGGATCTAAAGATCCGGTATCGATTATGTTGGAGCGTAGTGTAAAAATAATACTGGATACGTATTATTTTTAATTTGCTGCTGCTCGGATAGTACTTATCTATATTTTGCAACAAACTCGAAATTTTAAAAAATATATTTATAACCCTCAGAAGTTTATAAATTTTGTTATATAAATAGGGGAGGCCATAGCAAATAAATATTGCTGTGTTTATGTGGAGTAAACGTTATATCTTTAATGAGATCAGATTGCATTAATGCAGCGCTCGTGGCGAATTAATTAGTTTAATTGAGTTTTTTATTTCTTAAAAGGAAAGCTAAAGGGTAACCCATGAATGGTATCTAGAACGATGGTACGGCAATTCCGTGGGAATATTAGAGAAACTTGTTAACGAATTGCTACACTTTTCGAATCTATAATTCTATAAAAGGTATCCCGGCATAATTTAATCTGGACTGGCAGGATTGTTAATGTGTACATTAAAAAATTGCAGCTAATTAAATAATGCAGCCGTTGCACAAATACTGCAGTCTTGAAGGCACCGGCCGAAGAGGACGAAAGAAGTTGCACCTGCCTTGCAACTGCTGTTCCGGTCTGCAGTGGCGTTTTTACCGCTACAAATATTTTAATAATATTAAATAATTCCACGACAACGAACCATTTCTCGATGATAAATCGATGCAGGTACTAAATACGAACCGCGAATAACGTGAGCTGTGTGTCGCAGACATGACGACTGGCCAAAAAAGGATGGAGATACGTGGCCAATTAAAATTTTCTAAGTGCGGTGTTCGTTATAAAGAATAAACCGGCCTTTATCGCCATTCTGAATGCGTCGGAAATGAGACTCCAATTACAAGTAAAACCAAGCAAGCGTCAGGCATGTCCCGACTTCGTGCCGCTGAAACAACAGACCGACAGCCGACAGACTTTCCGCGCAAATAAAATTCCTGTTCGGGACAAAGAATTAAAATTCTTGACAGTTGTAAAACGAGACACCATCTCCGCAAATCAACCGTAGCATTTATATGCAAACTTTTCGCAATTAAGTACAAGATGGCTCTACGACGAGAAATGTGGTTAATTAAAAAAGAATTTTTCAAATTGTCGCATAAATCCGCTATATCGAAACACTAGCAACAACGTTAATATCGACTAACTACACTCATGGGTTTTACCAACGCTAGATCAGAGACCAATATTATCCTCACTATTTTAACTAGTCCGCTGAGCCACTTGCTCATCTGTACAATGGCATCCAACAATTACAACAATGTACATAACATTGTGGTGATAGATAACTCAGTTGATGCAACTGAATTATTACCAGTTTCGACTAACAAGATTTCCTATACAATGCTACTCTGTTTACAAGTATTTAACAAGTCAGTTTGCAGACGAAGGGAAAACAAAAAATGTTTCCCTTATTTACTCATTTATACAGAGTGGGCCTAATTTTATGCAGGAAACTTCGAGGACAGATAGATCTCTTTAAAATAGTAGGTGTTTGCTCTATATATACATAGTTCTGAAACGGCCTCGTTTGTGTTGAAAAAGTTGTAAAAAATATGAGCTATAAACGTTCAGCCAGTGGTGTACAACTGGACAGGGTCACCCCTTTTCTTATAAAAAAACTACGCCACCGCCTTTTTTAAAGTTATTGTAACGGATTTATATTCTAATGAACAATATACAAAAAAAGGACCTTTTTTTCTCTAAGATTCGCCATTCTCAAGTTATTCATACCAATACAATCCCCTTGTGGCAGACACTTTTAACCATAGCACTACAAGAATATTTATGTTTATGTGCTTAAAATTGCAATTTGTTAGCACATCAACAAAATTCTTTACTATCTGCCTTTTTGACTTTTTGGGTTAAAGCGAAATTTGGAAAATCACGATCGGCTCAACGAAAGACAGAAATTAAATTTTAAGAGCATACAAAGAGTACTTAAGTGCCAAAACTTTAAATAACTAACTTTTAATTAATAATATAACAGGTAAGTAATGTTCAGGTAAATCCAAACATATAGGTATGGAGAAAGCTGTTTTTACACCTAAAATTTAAAATTTGAATCATTATTCTCAAACCGCGTTTGAAATTGTGTGTTTTGTTCTCAAAATGTTCCACCGTTACCACGATTCAAAACCATTTAACACAATGGAAGACGAATTCTTATAAGTATCAGCCATCTGCCCTACAGATAAAAGTTAAAAGTGATCAGGATCCACTTAAAATGGAACAAAGATTGCCACTCGAAACATAATACTTAGATGTCATAGATGATTTAAGCCATGGTTGCCCCCAAGTAACAATAACACGCCTTATTGGCAATTTAAAATTATATTGAATTATAAAAATGGCATATGCCCTATTGGGCACTTGACATGACCAATCACGTTAGGGGCGGCTTGCTATCAATATGTAATAAATGTCTAGAGGTGACTGCACGGGCAATATGTCTAGGTTATCCCTTACGCATGAGTCATTTCATAGAGCCCACGTTAATATTGTGATATACGGTCTACAAGAACTCGGATCTATTATGGAAATTGAGGATACCAGAGCTGCAAACAGTTGATATACTCTTTCTGTGTATAAACAAGCGGAAACGACATTTGCAATTTGTTACATTTATATAACAGATATTAAAACACGTTATTTCCGAGTTTTTCAACACCGGATCGTAAATTTCTAGTTTCAGGTCAAAGAGGACAATAGAATATACTTATTATATTACCAAACTTTGTACAGTAAACAAATCTGATTTATTAAAACATACCTAAATATTTTATATTCAAGCAGTAACATAACATATCAAATATTTCTCAAAAACAGCAAGCAAGAGTAGCCTTAAACTATTTTCACCAATTCGTGATTTTATAGATTTTCGAAAACTTCAGAATGAGCTTGATACCTACTTTTGTAATTTTTTGTGGAGACAATCATTTTTTTATCAATATCCATAAATGCCATAAATAACAGTCGAAAAGTTTACTAACACTAAAGCTGCTATTATATTATATGTTTGTATTGGATAAAATGAATTTTTCTAGAGTTATATGGAATTCTCAATGCAATACATATTTTTGATTTTTCATAGGTATAAATGTAGGCGAATATTGAATGATGACAATTTCAATAAATTATGTGCTGAGTACAATATTATAACTCTAACTGTGACACAATAAAGCATCAAACGTTACTTCTTCAAAACCAAAATTATAGTATGGTATTCTATGCTGACAATGCTTTTTAAATGTTTGTTTTGAATCTCAAATTGTTTTTTTTTTCAATCAACTGGACTTCATATTGAGATGAATGGAATGGATTACCATCCAACATGTGTGTTGCAATATCATCTGATAAGTACAACTCTTGATACATGATTTTTTAATGATCGCAACTTAATACATTATTTAACATACCTATTATATTATTAATTATTGACAAGATACCTTACTAATTTCTCCAGTTATCAATAATGACTATACAACTCGTATTATATAGAAATAAACTGCCAAATTTTAACCATGTAAGTACCTAATTAAGTTTATCGAAAAATTGTAAACAAAAGGTAAATAATTTATTGATATTAGTTTGTAGGTACTTACGTAGGTAGGATGGTAGGTGCTCAAACGTATATGTTTACCTATATAATATTTTGTACAGAATTTCACTCACAGCAATTATCCTATTTTAAAAATTGTCTTAATATAAACTTGAGGGAAATTGAGTTAAATCTTATTATTTTCTGTCACCTTAATTTTTAAATACCCTGTATGTAATACGGTAAAAGTTTCAAATATACAAATGAACCTAAATATTTGCAATATTTGGAATATCTGACACCTAATATTTTTTTAAAACCCCAAGGACGTTTTTCACGATCAATTTTATTATGAATCAACAATTAAAAAATGTTTCCAATGACTCGATTACTTATAACTATTTATTTATATCCACTGATCTTAGATAGTAAATCGTGATTTGCAATTTCGATGTAAAATCTGTAAGTAGTTGAATACAGTGAAATTTGAGTTATACGAAGTATCTTCAGTATTTGTATATTTAGTATATTTTATATTTAAATTAATGAAATCAAAATTTTTTTGAGTGTAAGGCAACGGCTTTTTGCTGCTAAATACTGTTTGATATATCGGTTCTACAAAATGGCATTTATCTACTTAAAAAGCCGTTTTGAAGATGATTATACGTTTTTATAGCTCATAAAAAGGTATGCAAGTGTATGTTATATGCCAAGAGTGTTCTATAAAATAACTCCGAGTTCAATATTCTAGATGTATTTAGATAAAATGATGCTTAGGTAATAAACATTTACGACAAAACATATTGCTGGCAAGAACTTTTATAGTACTAGTATAAGTATAAACATTGCTTGAAAATTCGAAAATATCTTTTATTGAAGAATCTTTTCAAAGCTAATTGGAAACACAAGTTGAAAACTATGGGTACATATATTTTAAAAGGAAACTTAATCTCAAATTTAATATGAATTGGAGGTAGGTGCTAACAATAATTAGATTTTATGTATTAAATTTTCGTTTTAAATCTTGTCAATGTCAAAAAAGACGGGTACAGTTAAAATATGTACAAACTCGAACAAAAATTAGATAATTTTTTAGTTCAATGAATAGGATTAAAAAAAATATTTATTTTAATTAGCTACCTTCAAAATAAAATAAAAATGTAAGGTGAAAATAAAATGTGTATTTTTAAAAAAAGAAATTCACTTTCACTTTATTTTTTTCTTTTATGCATATGTCGTATGAGCAAAACTTCTATTAAAGAAAAACTTCCAACTAACGAAATAAATAAAAATTATATAATGTTATATTATATGTTTATATTACATTTATGATGTAAGTTCACTGAAAGAGCACCTTAATTAATTTTATTATTTTTCAGGTGTAATACCTGTTCTTTGCATATAAAAGAGATCAGAGCAAATTAATAAATATAGTACCTATATCATAATATTCTTCTAAAATTTGAAAGCATACATCTATATCAGAAGATTCCACTAGTACAGATGCATTGCAGACGCTAAATCCCCTTTTAATAGCACTCAACATACCAACGAACCAATAGATGTCTTTCTCTTATAATAGACCATCTATCAATATTCGAGGATACTCTTGAGTTGAATAAAGCACATAGTTAGTTAGATTCCTAATGACATAGTCACGATAAAATTGCTTTCGATTTCACATCAAATTACTACTGAGAAAGCGATGCATCGACGTATTAAATATGGTTAATATTGATGAAATAAGTTCCCTGTTAGAAAAATTAGCTGTTATAGATTTTCTCGCAAGATTAAAGTAATAATTATGTGTTTATCATTTGATTTGTAGCGTGCTTCTAAAATATGGTGCTAAAATGAAGCAAAATATAGGAAATGATATTTTAGACAACGGCGTACGACAAAAATTATTTATTTTCAATCGGTAATGTAAAGGTCTGTTTGGAATTTAATTTCAGTCAAGAGTTCGTTTTTAAGTTTTATTCGAAAATCACGCTTTTTTAGAAAAACATAAGAAAGTATTAATTTGTAGAAAATTGAAAGATGAATCTGAAAATATCATGGTTACAGTAAAGCAGTGGCGTACTATTTTATTTAGGAAAATATGTCATCTCCGCCAGTGGAGAATCTAAATTTTAGAAAAAGACCTCAGATTTTGAACAACGTTTACATAAATACATGTGCCCAATTTCAAATTATTTCACTTACTAGTTTTTAAATTATTTAAAAAAATTTAAAATATTTGTTAAAGTTCGGCACCCTGTATCTTTTTCACGAAGCATCCTAGATAAAAACTTTATAGGAAAGACTCCTCTTAAAATTCATCAAAGAATACGAGGTTTCATTTTTGGTCACCATTTGTGAATCACTCTGTGAATCACTCCTCCATATTTCATACTACAATTCAAAAGTGGATTATTCACAAAGCCATATAAATTTTATGTGGTAGGTACAAGAAAAGTTCACGTAAACAATTTTGATTGTTTAAAGGAACGTAAGTATGGTAGGTATATTTTTTTCGGTGTAGATACCGAACATATCAAAATGAAACTTTCAAATAAATGAAATTCCGAAAGTTCTTTAATCCCCGCTCATGTTAGCTGTCTGGTATAATTAAACAAGTACAAAGCGACGTCTAATCTACGCCGTATTAATTATACATTCATAATGTGTAATTTCATTATGATAATACCTCGTACATTAAGTAGTTTTTGCAAGGCGCGTCGCGACGAAGAACGGCGCTTTGTTGATAATGTACGCACGAATTCCCTGTGTGGATAATAGACTACAAAAGTTCCATGTATCAAGTCCGCCGCCTTGCCCGCCGAACGACTCTTACAATTGCAATATAACTTATCTTTTAAATTATCTACCCCATAATGCAAGGACAAAAAAGGCGAAATATGGATGACATATTTCTAAGAAAGCGGCAAAAATACTTGAAAATATTCTTTTATGCTACAGATGAAATATTGACTTTCCAAAGATAATGGCGATTATGTCTTTCGCTACACATTAATTACACCGAGCGTTAATAAAAATACAATTGATACAATATTTTGTAATAATTATTAACACAATAGTACGAAAATTAAGTACTACCTACTCTTCCTACTTTCCGTTTCTTAATTTAATAAAAGCACATAACAAATAAGTACACTCTTAATTTTTTTTTTATTGGAATATCTTAGTCCAATTGAAAGGTATCAATATTTTAACAGAAATTTTAAAAACACTTTTTTTTTTATTTTACTTTTTTGTGGAGCTATCACAAATTGAAGGTGGTGATGAAAATTTTGTTCAGTAAACAGACACGTAAAAATTTGAAAAAATGTATTAGACAAAAGTTGTAGAAGTTGTAAAAGTTGTAGTTGTATAACAAAAATTTTGAGCTCAGCCCGATGTCAATTGATATACCTACAAATGCATTAGTTATTGCAAAAAATGGCTAAAAATCTAATTTTTTTAAAACTTTTAATGTCTAAAACGAAAAACGTTTTTTTACGAAACTTTCAGAATGTAGTCCTTGGCAAGTAGAATTAAGTGCATTTTTGTAAAATTGCAAAATATTTAATAGTTTTTACAAAAATTGAGTTTTTCGAAAAAAATAAATTTTTTTCAAGTTTCAGTAAAGCATACAGTAATGTACTTACGTGACTCAATTTGGGCTTAAAATTTTCTCTAAGAGTTGTGCTTTCCTGTGCATATTGTGCGCGTAGGTATTGCAAAATAATTGGAAATATGCGAAAAATCTACTGAAACTTTGATTTCTTCTTTCAGATCGAAAAAGGTAGATCGTTCTTATCGTTGAAATTTAAAAGGAATGGCGTTATTGCTATTTGAAAGCTGAAATTTTTTCACAAATTTCTAAATAATGTCCTACGTCCAACAATCTTTTTTCTTTTTCCAAAAATCGCTACGACCTCATTTATTAATATTAACGTCTGAAATTTACATATGTTGTAGTTGAATACTTTTACTTCAATATAAAGGATCGCTCGCAAAAATACTCCTGTTGTCGAAGGAATTTTTTTAAATTCGTAAAAAAATGTCAGTTTTTAAATGGCAATAATGTCATTCCGGTTAAATTTCAACGACCCGAAAAAAGTAGTCGAAAGATTTTTCACAAACAGGGTGGGCCATTAGTGTGAGAAAGTAAAATAACTCCCTTGTTATTTACAATACAAAAAAAAGTTTATACAGGGTGTTTCAGGATTATATGCAAAAATTTTAAATACGAATTGGGAATCGGAAAATAAGAAAAAAAGTTCCTATGGACGTATGTCCGGAAACGATTCGTTAAGGAGTTACGGCCGTTTAAAAATGGCGGTCAAATCAATGTTTCAGTTACTTGTTGCAGTATTTTTCATTATTATTAATATTAATTAATCGTCAACAGGTATCTTTTTTATATCTACTGAGACCTACTACCTGATTGTAAAAAAGAATTATAATAAATTGAACTTATTTCATGTTACGTCTTACATTTTCATTATTTAGACAGGGCACCCTATTAGATTACTCGTTGAAATACAAACAAAAATTTTATTTTATTTCAAAAACTACTTATTTCATGATAAAGATGAATGAGATGAAAAAGTTTCTAAATTAATCTGTCTCTCCAACAGATGTATTGCAGCAATTGAAATCCTAACGAGTCAAATGTTTTCATTTTTCAAAATATACAGGGTGTTGTTGATTTCACCCGTTCCAAATAAGATTATTTTAACGAAAAAATACTGGTTAGATGGGCCTCGATTAGTATAACATCTGTACCAAAATTCAGGATTTTATCTGTATTCAAACTTGAGAAAAAAATTTAAAACTCGATTTTGACCGTATAAATTTTTGCATATAATCCTGAAACACCCTGTATAAATGTTGTACAGAATCAAAAAACTTAGAGGACAAAATTCATTTGAAACACACAGGGCGATGAGTAAAAACGGGACACGCCAAATATTACATTTTTTAAATAAAACACCCTGCATATTTTTAAACATATGGATTTCTGAGAAAATTCTATATATATATATATATGGCATATAAACAGTTTAATATTTTAGTTCGGGGTTGCCAAGTTATGTAGAAAATTCTTCGAATTTTGGAAAAAACATGATCTCGAAGAAGTTGTATTCACTTTCAACTACTAAAACTTGGAGAAAAAATATTTGACAGAGTTATAGGCAAATGTTAGGCAAAGACTCATATATTAGCTAATATCGATATTTTATACAGGGCATTTTTTACAATACGATCATTGTAAGAATGTTCAAACTTGATTTTCTAAAAATTTTCAAATGGAACGCCCTGTATTTTATTGTTCTATTTTATTCACATATCAGTCCGCTTCAACTTTTATTAAGTACCTATGTTCTACACCTAAAACTGTTAGATTTTAATATACATCAACATTTCTGGAAAAACCTAATTTTCATTATTTTCGGTCGCACGAAATGGCTTTGGAAAAAACTGTCACATTGTGCCAACTTATCTGTTCATAATTTATCATTCCATTTTGAGTTAATTTTATTAGTTAATATTTTTTATATACGGTATTCTATAAAATAATAAATATTAAGTTTTTTCAGAAATGTTGGTATATCTTAAAAACTAACAATTTTAGATATAAAACAAGCTTAATAAATGTTGAAGTGGACCAATATGTGAATAAAATACAGGGTGTTCCGTTTGAATCATTTTAGAAAATCAAAGTCAAACTTTCTAAAAGTGATCGTATTATAAAAAAGCCCTGTATAAAATATAGATATTAGCTAATACAGGAGTATTTGCCTGACATTTGCCTATAACTCTATCAAATCTTTTTGCTCCAAGTGTTAGTAATTGAAAGTTAATACAACTTCTTCGAGGTCATGTTTTTTCCAAAATATGAAGTATGTTCTATATAACTTGCAACCCCGCACTAAAATGATAAACTGTTTATATTGCCATATATAAAATTTTCTCGAAAATATATACATATATATATA